>NC_069502.1:191342994-191610494 GCF_027579735.1 Bombina bombina | reverse complement strand
TCAAGTGGGGGGCAAAACCTCATTCCCCCAAGGTTCACTTAGAGTGGATGCCAGAGGATCAACGGGCACCTTCCTTAAACCCCCCAGGTTGAGGCAAAATAAATAGTGTAGATGGAGGAATTACAGTACATTGGGCTTTATCCACAGCCGCTTGGGTAATGTCAATTTTACACGGGTAATCCTAGGATTACCCAGCTATCTGACTTTACCCGTTACATATATATATATACAGTATATATGAAGAGGCGGACAGCAGCACATTTTATGGTTAGCAGTCAAGAAAAAGCTAGAACAGGCTTTTGTAGCTTGCCCCATAGAAGTCTACGAGGAGAGGGATTAGCATGACCATGCTATCCAACCTCAAAATGTTAGTACGCCTGAGGCTTTCACTCAAGCGATAGTGTTTTACTTTCAACTTGAAATATGAGTGCAAGAATAGGAGTGCTATTAATATAACTTGAGCTGTGTTAGCGTTCAATAGCGCTAATATTTTTGTGCTCCACTTGTAATCTAGGCCAGAATTTTTGCATTTGATGTGCCATTAAATGGAAATACTATGTTGTGTTGGTTATACTAAAAATACAAGGGAATTACAGTAAAAGGAATAATGTGACTAAAGCGCCAGACATGTTGAAAACAAAAATGACATCCAGAAGCAGTTATATACATTTTAATAGACTTTACATAAGTGTAATATGCCTATGAGGCTGGAAACAGATAGAAATCACATCTGTCTGGATCATCCAGTATTATATTTATTTTCATATTGAGGGAACTTTGCCCTTACTGAGATTTATGGTTATTTGAGGACACACACAAACAAAAGCATTTCTTATCAGAAAACTGCACCCATAACTGCCTATTACACACGTCAAGCACATCTTGCTGATTTGTTTGTGATCTGTTTCCAGTATAAGAGAAACAAGATCGCAGCCCATGATATTCAGTTTTAAAATATGTAAAGAGCAAAACATATCCATAAATCTTGCCCTGACAATTACCCCTGCCTCAACACCTATAGCTGCGTGTTTATCTCCTGCAAAGGTAAAATCAGCTACAGAGCAGCATTGCACTACTGGGACGTAGCTGAACACATATGGAGAGCCAATGGCATTAGTATATATAAGCGTGTAGCCACCAATCACCAGCTAGTTCCCAGTAAAAGTTTGCTATTTCTGAGCCTATCTAGGTATGCTTTATTGAAATGATAATTGAAATGTCTTGTAAAGGGATAGAAAAGTTCAAAATTGAAATGTGCATAGGTACATTTCAATTTTAAATAGAAGAATTTTTACATTATACGACCATTAGCAAAAATGGTACCGGTAAAAGTTATTACAGTTTTTCATCGGCATACACACATATGCTGTGAGGGCCCGTGCACCACAAATGAACTCTTAGTGCAATACAAATGACCGCCGGCTCCCTGAGCGCGCAAGGTTTTTGAATGCTAATTCATGTGCCATTAAAGCATATGTGTGTATGCCACTGAAAAACAGTAATAGGTTTTACTGGAAGCATTTTTGCTAATGGAAGTATACTGCAAAAAATGCTTATATTTAAAATGAAAATGCATCTATGCCCATTTTAATTATGACCTATCACTTTAAAATTGCATGCTCTATCTGAACCGTGAAAGTTTGTCCCTTTAAGAGAATTCATCATTTACGGAGATCAATGTCGCCCAGTCTCATCTACTGACTCTGTGATGACAACTACATTTTACTTAAAGGGACACTGAACCCAATTTTTTTTCTTTCATGATTCAGATAGAGCATGCAATTTTAAGCAACTTTCTAATTTACTCCTATTACCAAAGTTTCTTCTTTCTATTGCTATCTTTATATGAAAAAGAAGGCATCTAAGCTTTTTTCTTGGTTCAGAACTCTGGACAGCAGTTTTTGATTGGTGGATGAATTTATCCACCAATCAGCAAGGACAACCTAGGTTGTTCACCAAAAATGGGCCGGCATCTAAACTTACATTCTGGCATTTCAAATAAAGATACCAAGAGAATAAAGAACATTTGATAATAGGAGTAAATTAGAAATGTCATGCTCTATCTGAATCACAAAAGAAAAAATGTGGGTACAGTGTCCCTTTAACATTAAAGGGACAAGTTTGCTATGACAAATTAGAACAATAGAATGAACGTTTTTTTAGGTTATCGGTTTTAACCTCCAGGAAACATTCTAATTAACCAATGCACAATAAAATAATTATTTATACAATACCCGTCAAACAAATGTGTTCTTGTGGAGTTTATAGCTCTGTCGACGGTTGCAATTGCTTCAATGATTGAAGTTGCAACAAATGGGTCTCCAGTGCGGCTGACTTCAGGAACTAGAAAAGGGGTGAGAAAATAGTAATAAGATGATTTCTCACAAAGAGAAACATTACCACAAAGCAACTAAAATAAATGTGTGAGGGAACAATTAGTATTTAAAAAGTAATTGTAACAGAAAACGTACGTGTTCTAATTCGTTACAGCACGTCATTTTTTAACTACTTGTCCTGGAGATCTCTGTCTTTAACCCCCACATTGGTTATATACACATAAATAAAGCAGAGTCACATTTAAATACCAATCACCAGCTGTGTTCAGCAGAGCTTTACCTATGTATTTAACACATTTGTGGGGAACATCAATGTCAGAATACTGTAATTTCTTCCTGTATTGAACAGGGTTTACTTTCAGGATCCTCTTCTTTAAAGGGAGAACTTAAAGGGACATTGAACCCAATTTTTTTCTTTTGTGATTCAGATAGAGCATGCAATTTTAAGCAACTTTCTAATTTACTCCTATTAACTATTTTTTTTCGTTCTCTTGCTATATTTATTTGAAAAATTTAAGGCATCTAAGCTAAGGAGCCAGCCAATTTTTGGTTTAGTATACTGGACAGCATTTGTTTATTGGTGGGTGAATTTATCCACCAATCAGCAAGAACAACCCAGGTTGTTCACAAAAATGGGCCGGCATCTAAACTTACATTCTTACTTTTCAAATAAAGATACCAAGAGTATGGAGAAAATTTGATAATAGGAGTAAATTAGAAAGTTGCTTAAAATTGCATGCTGTGTCTGAATCACGAAAGAAAAAAATTGGGTTCAATGTCCCTTTAACACAGTTTTGCAAAATTGAAGAGCCTCAATAGTTTCAATGTTTGAAATCCTATCATTTAAAAAAAACACAATTTACAGTGTGAAAAATGTTTGATGCCAACTATTGCAAAAGTGAAAGGTTGCAGCCACTTTATACGGTGAGATATTAATCTCATCAATATTTATCTCATTAATATCCCGCTGTGATAATCTTCTATAGAGAAAAACCTTGCCAAATTAAAAACACATTTTACGATAAACAAAGTCTTTAAAAATGTATAAAAAGCAATTACAGTTTAAAGGGATATGAAACACAAAATTTTTCTTTCATGATTCAGATAGAAAATACCATTTTAAACAACTTTCTAATTTACTTCTATTATCTAATTTGTTTAATTCTCTTGGTATCATTTGTTGATGGAGCAGCAATGCACTAATGATTTCTAACTGAACACATGGGGGAGCCAATCACAATCAATATATATATGCAGCCACCAACCTAGGTTCTCGGCTGCTCCTGAGCTTGCCTAGATAAACCTTTCAGCAAAGGATAACAAGAGAAGGAAACAAATTAAATAATAGAAGTAAATTGGAAAGTTGTTTGAAATTATATTCTCTATCTGAATCATGAAAGAAAAATGTTGGGTTTCATTTCCCTTTAATAAGAGAGGAATTGTGGTGAATCGGAGGGTGATTCACCAATTCAATTAAAGGCAACAAGCAGCAAATGACCACCCAGCCGGTAAATTACTGACATGGCCGGTATTTTTAACGTCCAGGTAAAAATGTTAAATAATGATTTAATATAGGAATAAATATGCTATGATGGTGAAACGTCTCCTTAGTGTGCTTGCATCTAATTATACCAATTGTTATTAAACCAAAGATCGTTTAAAATCAGTTCTAGTAGCTTTAGTTTATGCTGTATAATTATTAATGCAAATGTATGCTAACGAGCATGGCCAGTATTTTTTTTTCTTCCAGAAATGGTGGTAACCCTAGTGACGAATCAATAATTAAAGGTGATCTTTAAAATATTCATAGTGTCCATAAACAATAAATCACTGTACAACAAAAGATCTGCATATAAAATACATGCTTTAAAGGGACAGTAAAGTCAAAATGATACTTCATGATTCGGATAGAGCATGCAATGTTAAACACATTTCAAATTTGCTTCATTCTTTTGGTCATTTTTATTAAAGAATAAAACTAGGTAGGCTCATAAGAGCTCAGGAGTGTGCACATGTCTTTAGTAATCTATTGCAGCAGTGTTTTGCAATATTGTATAACAAAGCTACAAATAATGTTGCAAAACACTGCAGCCATAGATTACTAAAGACACATGCACACTCCTGACCTCGTATGTGCCTACCTAGATTTACTCTTCAATAAAAGATACCAAGAGAATGAAGCACATTTTATAGAAGAAAATTGTAAAGTTTTTTTACAATTGCATGCTCTATCTGAAATAGGAAAGTTTAATTTTGACTTTACTGTCCCATTAAAAGCACTTGAAACTATAATTATGATAGCAAAATGTGTACTGTTATTGCAGTTCAGGGAAACACTCCATGAATGGCCCCCTGATTGTATTTATCTAATCCCTATAGCTTTAGCCATTAAGGAACAGAAATAAATAAGATTCTGCACTGATCAGTACAGAACCAAATTGTATAGAAGTTAGAAAGGTCACTAAAGGCTGTTACATTCCAGTCCGCCTCATGGCAGCAGAAAAAAAAAGTACATTGCAAAGTTGTATTTGTACTACATATAACTGAACATGTTATGTGTAATTAAAGTCTAAGTTTAATTTTAATTTAACAAAGATGAATCAGTGACATATGGTGCTGATGTTTAATAAACATTAGGCAGAACAGTCATCAAGCATACATATACTCAGACATATTTTCTGCTTCACCGCAGCATGATGTAACTTTATAATAACTATCCTGACTCATTGGGAGAGTTGATTCAATATATCTAATAGAAGAAAACAAACTGGAAATTTTGCTATGAGACGTATTTTCCATAAGTTAGTTTATTAAATAAATTGCCCCTTTAATTCAACTCATCCTCATCCACAGGGATAAAACATAAATAACTAAAAATCATGCACCAGTAAAGCATCCCCTATACAATTCCGGGTCAACTACATTACACATAGCTTTTAAGTTATTATATATAACTCAGTTCTTTTATGCCCCAATGATCTAAAGTTCTCCACTCATACGAGATGATGTCAAAAATGTTAGTTTGGCAGAGCCCTCAAATTTTTTTAAAAACTCAAATTTGACATGTTTATATACTATTCAGGGTTATGTATGTGAACGAGAGGCCCCTACAATGCAATATAAGTTCTAAAAAAATCTCAAAGAGTTTGTGCGATTTCTGTCCATGCTAGCGAGCTTTTGTCCTCAGGCTTTTAGAAACACTCGTATCACAAAGAACTAGGGTTGAGAGTGAAATTATCCCAAACTGTCTACGATGGACTAGATTTCAAGTGCATAGCAATTGAGAACACAGAATGCATTGGCCTCACTCAAAGAATAAGTAAAAAACTGGTATCACAAGACAATTGTTAAAAATTTTAACTAAAGCATCTTAAAACACACCCGAAACTTTTTCAGCTCATGCCAAAATACCACTTTAAATTTAGTGATTGTTAAGACCTTAAGTAAATGTTTATCACTTGCTAGTTTACAGATCAAAAATATATGAAAATTCTGTGGAAAAAGGATTTAAATTTAGACAATACATATGAAACAAATTTTTATTTATGAAAAAAGGCAGAATTAAAGAGATATGGCATATGACAAGGGGCGGAATTGGAAAGGACTCAAATGTATATGTGTGTATATATATATATATATATATCTATCTATATATATAGATTTTTTATATGTTGTGAGTGTGTGCACTCTCACCATCCGTCAACAGCTGCCAGGGTGCTATAGAGTGTTGCAATAATGGGGATAATTAAGTTACATTCGTGCCCACACAGCCTTATTCGACCTTGTCACACCAGCTGTTGTCTGGATTTTCAGTTATAGTTGTTGCTGACCCTGAACTTTGCATTTTAATTCACTTTTGAACACCTTTAATGCACTTAGACTAATACACGTTAACACACACTAATACACATTATTGATTGACAGTTTTTTTATCCTATCAAATGAATTGACCTTTGGTCC
Source organism: Bombina bombina (assembly GCF_027579735.1). Classification (NCBI taxonomy): domain Eukaryota; kingdom Metazoa; phylum Chordata; class Amphibia; order Anura; family Bombinatoridae; genus Bombina; species Bombina bombina. The sequence continues at coordinate 191,604,198 of NC_069502.1, read as the reverse complement.
TTAACCTATCAGGAGACTGGTTTCTCCTGATCACACACGCAGATCACAATGATTGGGTAGCCCACAGGGGGGAGGGTTTTGTTCACCTTTAAATGTTTGATATTTTGTATTGTTCTTTGTCAGAGGAAGGGACTGTTTTTGTCCCGAAACGTCACTAATAAAATTGCTATCACACAGATGACCGCAGTCCAGTGAGTGCTTAACCTTTTTAAAATTATATATATATATATATATATATATATATATATATATATATATATATATATATATATATATATATATATATATATATATATATATATATATATATATATAGCATAGAACTAAACAACTCAACTACTTGAGCAGATTGTTTGTGTCCTAACAGGGCAACCAGATGTGGAATCCTTGCTCAGTAGGAATATGGCTGCACCTCACTGAAGAGGACCATTGAAGGCTGAAACGATCATCTGGTGTTGCGTGTTCCTTGCTCACAATGAAAATGCCTCGTATTTTGGCGCTGGACTGACCTTAAAGGGACAGTCTAGTCCAAAATAAACTTTCATGATTCAGATAGAGAATGTAATTTTAAATAATTTTCCAATTTACTTTTATCACCAATTTTGCTTTGTTCTCTTGGTATTCTTAGTTGAAAGCTAAACTTAGTGGGTACATATGCTAATTTCTAAGCCCTTGAAGGCAGCCTCTTCTCTCAGGGCATTTTGACAATTTTTCACCACTATAGGGTGTTAGTTCTTGTGTGTCATATAGATAACACAGTGCTCACGCACGTGGAGTTCAGGTGAGCCAGCTCTGATTGGCTAAAATGGATGTCTGTCAAAAGAACTGAAATAAGGGAGCTGTCAGAAGATGCATAGATACAAGGTAATCACAGAGGTAAAAAGTGTATTTATATAACTGTGCTGATTGTGCAAAACTAGGGAATGGGTAATAAAAGGTTTATCTATCGTTTTAAACAATAAAAATTCTGGTGTAGACTGTCCCTTTAATAGGTGGGATCATTCTGATATACTACAGGAAAGTTTTACTCTGTGAAAAGCATTACTGGACTAAAAAGAAGCTGCACCCATAGAACAAGCTAACAAGTTATTAAGATGGTTGTTCGTTCCTGAGAGTGCTCTTCTCTCTGTCTGTATTATGTCCCGGAACAGTTTAGTGCTCTTAATCCAACATGAATTATACTGCACGCTCCCTTTGAAGTTTATTATGTAAGGGATATAACACTCCTAGCCTATCCTATTTCAGCAAGAACTAGACTTGAAATAAGAGTACAAAAATGGAAGTGGAATGAATTGCACAGGCGCAATGCTAACGCACAATGGCGCTAACCTTTTTGGGCTCCAACTTAAAATGTAGGCCTGTATCTTTGGGAATAAACTCTTAGTACTGAAAGTTTTTTTTTTCTTTTATTTCTGATGTGCCTTATGCAATGTAAACTATAATTTTATTTCATATATTTTTCCATTGTTATCTTACTGTATTACACAAGTAGGTAAAACAGCAAATCAATGTTTCAACTAAATTTCGAAATAAAACTTGAAAATGTGTATCACAGTCTTTAACAAACAACCTGAAAATGTGTATCACAGTCTTTAACAAACAATTTCTGTTAAGAGACACTTAAAAGCATAGTAAGTTATTAATCTGAAAGGGAGAAATAATTGTATTCAACATTACAAATAATTGTCACCTAAACAAGCATTCATTAGATCACTGGTTTCAACGGCTTATTGTCTATTTCTGTGCTTTTGTTCAGTTCTGAGTTTATTTTCTAGTTAAAGACATTATAAATAATTTCAAGTATTGAGACTATTACCTTACCCAAAACACTTAGCACCATGCTGGCTGCAGAGTAGCCTATAGAATTCCGAGCAATGCATTCATATCGTCCTTGGTCTGCTGGCCCAACATCATGAATAGCTAAAAATCCTTGTGGACTGATGTGAAACTTTCCACTTTCAGTCACTTGAATTCCATCCTGTAGAAATAACAGTCATTAGTAAGTTATTACTTCACTAAGTACAGAATAAAATTTCACTAATAAGGCCTTACTTCTAGGCTCATGGAGAGCAAGAGAGAAACATCTATTCTAGAGCTACAAAAGGACCATCTGTATCTTAATTGTGGCACATCAGAAATTCCTAGCATCCCAAAACGATATTACAGATCCGATATCATAACTAACATGGAAGATTTAGTGAATGTTCTTGCCATACTGAGTAAAGAAACATTGTTTAATATTATTACTTTTTTTAATGAATTAACAGACTCATCAGTGCTATATGGTGGTGTGTGGGGGTTACAGAGAAAGGACAGGCAAAGGAATTCAGGGACAGAAGGTATAGAAGACCTTGTTTTCTAGAGAACTTACAATCTAAGTTGTAGTTGGAGGCAAAAAGTGGCTTGTGGTGACTGCTGACTGCCAATACAAAATGATAAGTTACTGCTTTGTTCATCTTGGACTTAAGATGAACGTATGAGGGAAGGTGGAAGGCTTGCCTTAAGACGAAGAAGTAGATATGCTCAAGGATTTAAACCTTTAAATACTGGGGAGAAAGTCTGACACACTAAGGAAGAGAGTTCCACAAGGCAGGAGCACCCAGAGAGCAATCAATGGTGGTGAGAAGTGGCAATTAGAGGGACTGAGCATACAAAGATGGTGAGATATAATTGTATTCAATGGTTGAAGAGTTCTTTCTCAGTAAAGGGTTAAAAAAATAAATCTGATCCTGGAGGGTAGTGGAAGTATTTATAAACAAATGAAGTTGAATCAAGTGGATGAAGGGGAAAGCTAATTACAAGAGTTCTGCATTAGTATAGACATGACACAAATTGGGAGTTTTTTCTCTCACTGTAGAAGTGCCCTGAAAAGTACAAAATATTTATCATAATGCAAATTAGAATGCAGCTTGTAATAATGTGTTTCATTATTAAAAGCTGTATTCCAATTTGCACTGCTGCATTAAGGTTCTCATTGTACATGATTGTAGACTAAACTACTGACTACTGAGATGCCTAAAGTTGAAGATTTAGCTCTTTCTACCCAAGAAGTAAAGTTTGTCCTTCTAGAGTGTAACCTTAATCTTTGAGGTTGCAGACAGTTATTCTTGGTAACCCTTAGTGATACTGATCATAACAGCTGATGGAAGCCTGCAAAGTTATGGGATAATTCTTATTCCTGCCCTTTTTTTTTGGACGATGATATGCTGTCTATAATTGCAAGACTGTTGCACAAAAGCTGTAGTAATGTCTTTGATGCAGGACCAATAGTTCATTATTCCTGAATATATGATGATCTGCAACTCTACAAGCTATGAAAGAACCCTTGAGTGGAAACTGCTCTCCATCTTATGTTGCTGGAATTCCAACTTCCATAAAAGTAGTGACCTTCCTCCAGCCTAAAGATGAAGCCTGTCTTCATCCAAATTTTTCCAAATTATTTGTTCCACTTTATTAGGAAAATATGATATGATGTGACTAAAAAACTATGGTATTGTATGACCTCTGATTCCCAACCTTGAAAAATGTTATATGCTAAGCAAGTTCTCAGAATAGCTTTGGATTTTCTATGTTCTACTGCAGAAGTGACATAAGAAGAGACAGCAAAGTGAATAGATAAATACTGTATTTGACATACATATATGGATATATGTGTAAAATAATTTGTATCTATGTTTGAAAAACAGGATATTCCTAAGAAAAGCCTCCACAGTGAATATGTCCTTGCTGATTGGTGGATAAATCCATCCACCAATAAAAAAAGTGCTGTCCAGAGTACTGAAACCAAAAAAAAGCTTAGATGCCTTCTTTTTCAAATAATGATAGCAAGAGAATGAAGAAAAATTGATAATAGGAGTAAATTAGAAAGTTGCTTAAAATTGCATGCTCTTTCTGAATTACAAAAGAAAAAATGTGGGTACAGTGTCCCTTTAAGTTTCTCACCTGCAATGTACACTTCCATATTACAGTGTACATGAATTACCATGTATGGTGTCATTATCAACATCTGGAAATGTAAACCTGTTTTCACTGTACAAATAATAATCAGGGCTGGCAGATTCTGGAACCTGTACAGTTTAGGCACCAGCTTTAACAATAAAGTAGATAGAACCATTGTCTATCAACTGATCATCAGGTAAGAAACAACATTTTTTGAAGGGTAGTCAAAAGATTCTTTATAAAGCTTTTTAAAGGTAACCATTTTTCTATTCATCAACCTAGAATAAGGCCTCAGCTATACAATTAATTTAGTTCTACTACAAACGAATAAAAGCAAGTTTAACATATTCTACTAAACTGTGCAGTCATTGAAAGCTATTCAAGGTATTCTAAATTGTTCTGGCTTAAAGAAAAACTGCTGCAGTATTATGCATTAGACAAAATGCATATATGGATTTGCCCTTTACTTGGCAGTATTTCAGTGTAAGCATTGTCAGCCACAGTAAACATTCTCTGATTATTCTGTTTTACCATAGACATGTACTACCAGTCTACACTATAATCTTAGCACAGTATTGATAGTGCTTAATTTGTAATTATTTTAGAAAAAAAACAAACACAAAAAATTCAAAAAAGTCTATAGGGATTTTTCAACATAAATAATTTGCTAAGTTTTTCTAAAGGATTGTGATTGACATCACAGAAAGAATATGTAATGCAACATTTACAAATTAGAGCATGCTATTTTTGCCTTAGAATGTCCTGTTAAGTAGACTATCACTTAGGGTTACTAAGAGAACATCACAGGGTAAATTAATTCAGCCTTGAAGTGAACAGCTTTTTGAGAAAATACTTTGAGCCAATTTTCTCAAAATCCACTTCAAACTATTATGTGTAGTGTCATTAAAAAGACTCAGTAAATGTCTTAGAATTGCTTCGCTGTTTAAAAACATCTGTAAGCACTTCTATATTATCAATAAGCATGTCTGCTGCTTTGATAAATAGTCTCAATGTATAAGAAGATTTCATTATCTGAAGTGGCAAAATCACACAAACTGAACTGGTAATACACTCAAGAACACACTTCAGCCCCATTATTGTAAGTAGTTCACCAAATGCAGTTTTCCAAAATGTGTATCAAAAAAGAAGCCAAACTGCTACAAAAAACTTGTACACAAACTAACATACTGGCCAATATAACAATCATATCTGTATCATTACAGCCACTGCTGGCACATACTGACATTGCCATTAATATTGCCAGATCAAAATAATGGTGCTAAAAATATATTTCCAAACCACCATATTGGCAGCTCACCATAATAAACTCCCCTTGTGGTCTACTGGGTCTAAAGTCACACAAACACCTTCCTTTTAATCCATAATATAAAATTCTAACATCAGCCACAGGCCAGGCATTTATTTAGTACAATAGATTCCAATTTAAAACCTGGTGTCTATGGGTGAGTTAGGTTGGTAATCCATTGAGAATGGTGGATAATAATTAGTGTAATGATTTAATCATGGAATGGTGGTCTTGTAGAGGGAAGCTTCTCATTGTGGAGCTATATGTAGGAGCAAACCTTAAATTGATACAATTTAGCGATGGCTGTTCTGGGCGTTACTTGCTATGGATAGAATTAGTGTGGTAGTAGTTAATTGCATTTAAGGGAGTCACAGAAAGTAGGTGCTAAATATCAACTAGATTACAAGTTTTGCGCTATAGAGCGTGCGAAACAAATGCAACAAAAGTTGCGTTATTTCACCCTCCATAGCGCTAACATTACAAGTTTTTGAAAAGTCGCTTTGTGCGTGCGATATGGTTGTGATGAGCTCCATACTGCACAAAATCCAAGGGATGCTTTGACGTGCTCGTGCACGCTTTCCCCATAGACATCAATGGGGAGAGAGTGTTAGAAAAAAAGCTAACACCTGAAGTGTGGAATTGCGATCGCCGTAACGCAACCCTATTGATGTCTATGGGGGAAAAAAAGTTACGTTTAAACCTAACACCCTAACATAACCTCTACATCTTAACACCCCTATCTGCCTCTCCCGACATCGCCGCCACCTAAATAAAGTTATTAAGCCCTATTCCGCCGCACCCCGACATTGCCACCACTATAATAAAGATATTAACCCCTATTCCGCCGGTCCCCGATATTGCCGCCACTGAATAAAGTTATTAACCCATAAACCTCTGGCCTCCCACATCACCACCACTAAATAAACCTATTAACCCCTAAACCGCCAGCCCCCAACATCACAAAAAACTAAATTAGACTATTAAACCCTAAATCTAACAACCCCCTAATTTTAAATTAAAATACCCATATCTTAAAATAAATAAAAACTTACCTGTGAAATTAAAAAACCTAAGTTCAAACTATATATTAAACTAACATTACTATTATACTAAAATTAAAATAACTACAAAGTAAATAAACTAAATTACACATTAAAAAAAAAAACTAACACTACTAAAAAAAATTAAATCTACAATTACAAAAAATAAAAAACACTAAATTACAAAAAATAGCAAACACTAAATTAAGAAAAATAAAAAAAAAACAATTAAACAAAGACCCCACCAACAGTAAACCCACCACCCAACCAACCCCCAAAATAAAAAAACTAACTCTAACAGAAACCTAAGCTACCTATTGCATTGAAAAGGGCATTTAGCTCTTTTGCATTGCCCTGAAAAGGGCATTTAGCTCTTTTAAGAAAAACCCTGATCTATAAAAAAACACAACCCCAAAAAAGTTTAAAAAAACCTAACACTAACCCCCGATGATCCACTTACAGTTTTTGAAGTCCGGACATCCAGGCAGCGAGAGGTCATCATTCATCCAGGTGGCGTCTTCTATCTTCATCTAGGTGGCATCTTCTATCTTCATCCCGTCGGCGCGGAGCAGATCCATCCTTCCGACATCCGGCGTGGAGCGCCCTCTTCATACGGTCGCCGCCGTACACTAAATCTTCAATGCAAGGGAGCCGTTTCAAAATGGCGTCCCTTGCATTCCTGTTGGCTGATTTGATTTTTGAAATTCAAATCAGCCAATAGGATGAGAGCTACTGAAATCCTATTGGCTGTTCAAAATCAGACAATAGTATGAGAGCTACTGAAATTCAATTGGCTATTCAAATCAGCCAATAGAATTTAAGTAGCTCTCATCCTATTGGCTGATTTGAACAGCCAATAGGATTTCAGTAGCTCTCATCCTATTGGCTGATTTGAATTTAAAAAATCTAATTAGCCAATAGGAATGCAAGGGACGTCATTTTTAAACGGCTCCCTTGCCTTGAAGATTCAGTGTACGGCGGCGACCATATGAAGAGGATGCTCCACGCCGGATGTCTTGAAGGATGGATCCTCTATACGCCGCCGGGATGAAGATGGAAGATGCCACCTGGATGAAGATAGAAGATTCTGCCTGGATAGATGAAGACCTCATCGTCTGGATGAAGACTTCTCGCCACCTGGATGTCCAGACTTCAAAAACTGTCGCCGCCGTACACTAAATCTTCAATGCAAGGGAGCCGTTTCAAAATGGCGTCCCTTGCATTCCTGTTGGCTGATTTGATTTTTGAAATTCAAATCAGCCAATAGGATGAGAGCTACTGAAATCCTATTGGCTGTTCAAATCAGACAATAGTATGAGAGCTACTGAAATTCAATTGGCTATTCAAATCAGCCAATAGAATTTAAGTAGCTCTCATCCTATTGGCTGATTTGAACAGCCAATAGGATTTCAGTAGCTCTCATCCTATTGGCTGATTTGAATTTAAAAAATCCAATTAGCCAATAGGAATGCAAGGGACGTCATTTTTAAACGGCTCCCTTGCCTTGAAGATTCAGTGTACGGCGGCGACCATATGAAGAGGATGCTCCACGCCGGATGTCTTGAAGGATGGATCCTCTATACGCCGCCGGGATGAAGATGGAAGATGCCGCCTGGATGAAGATAGAAGATTCTGCCTGGATAGATGAAGACCTCATCGTCTGGATGAAGACTTCTCGCCACCTGGATGTCCAGACTTCAAAAACTGTAAGTGGATCATTGGGGGTTAGAATTAGGTTTTTTTAAACTTTTTTGGGTGTTTTTTTTTTTTTTAATTAGGGTTTGGGCTATCTTAAAAGAGTTAAATGCCCTTTTCAGGGCAATGTAAAAGAGCTGAATGCCCATGGGTAGCTTAGGTTTTTGTTAGAGTAAGTTTTTTTATTTTGGGGGGTTGGTTGGGTGCTGAGTTTTACTGTTGGGGGGTCTTTGTATTTTTTTACAGGGAAAAGGGCTGATTTCTTTATGGCAATGCGCTACAAAAGGCCCTTTTAAGGGCTATTTGTAGTTTATTGTAGGCTAGTTTTTTTTTATTTTGGGGTGCTTTTTTATTTGTATAGGGCTATTAGATTAGGTATAATTCTTTTTATTTTGGATAATTTTGTGTTTGTTATTTTTGGTAATTTAGTGTTTTAAATTTTTTGTAATTTAGTATTTTTTATTTTTTGTAAATGTAGATTTTTTATTTTTTTAGTAGTGTTAGGTTTTTTTAATGTGTAATTTAATTTATTTAATTTGTAGTTATTTTAATTTTAGTGTAATAGTAATGTTAGTTTAATATATAGTTTAAGCTTAAAGTACTTTTAATAAGGTTTAATTGTAGATTTAAATAATTTGAGTAGGGTTAGGTTTCTTTAATATGTAATTTAGTTTATTTAATTGGTATTTTAATTTAATTGTAGTATAATAGTTAGGGTAGGTTAATTAATAGTTTAAAATAGTTTATTTTAATTCTACAGGTAAGTTTTAATTTATATTAAGATAGGGATGTTGTCATTTTAATTTAAAGTTAGGGGGTTGTTAGGTTTAGGGGTTAATAGCTTAATTTAGTTTTTGGCGATGTGGGGGGGCTGACGGTTTAGGGGTTAATAGGTTTAGTTAGTGGTAGTGATGTGAGAGGCCAGAAGTTTAGGGGTTAATATGTTTATTTAGTGGCAGCAGTGTCGGGGAGCGGGGGGATAGGGGTTAATAACTTTATTTAGGTTGCAGCGAAGTCGGGGAGCTGCGGGATAGGGGTTAATAACTTTAATTAGGTTGCTGCGATGTTGGGGAGCGGAGGGATAGGGGTTAAAAACTTTATTTAAGTTGCAGCAATGTCGGGGAGCGGCGGGATAGGGGTTAAACGTTTTAGTTTAGTGGCGGCGTTTAGTGACAGGGTATGAATAAAGTTGGGAAAAAGCTGAATAGACGCGAGATCGATGACTGCTAGTTAACAATCCGATGCACATCGCCCCGTACTTGGTGCGCGTCTTTTTGCCGGCTTTTTTCATAAATAAGGAGAGTGTATTGAGATCCGCGGCCGCAATGTTAGGCGATGTCAGGCTAGCGTATTGATGCCGGCGAAAGCAACATAGTTGACAGCTTGATACATATCCCCCTATGTATTCAATGGGAGTGTGATACAAAATGCTTTCATATTTCAGAAACAAAAATGACATAGTCAGGAAAGAGCCAGGTATAACCAAGACTATTGGTTGAACAAATTGAAATTAATATGCAAAATGTATTTCAAGGCTATTAACAGGTTGCCTGTAACCAATCCCTGTGAACTGTTAAGGGGCATGAGATGTCTTAAACTTAAAGGGACAGTCTAGTCAAAATTAAACTTTTATTATTCAGATAGGACTTGTAATTTTAATCAACTTTCCAATGTACTTTTATCATCAAATTTTGCTTTGTTCTCTTGGTATTCTTATTTGAAACAAAACCTAGGTAGGCTCATATGCCATTTTTTAAGCCCTTGAGGGCTTTTTTAAATTCCTTTTCACAACAAGAGACTGATAAGTTCATGTGGGTCATATAGATAACACTATGTTAATGCACAGGGAGTTATTTAAGAGTTAGCACAAAACAGTACTAAATGCAAGTCAATAGATAATAAACAGTCACAGTCATGTGATCAAGGGGCTGGAAGAAGGTTCTTAAATACAAGGTAATCACAGAGGTAAAAGGTATATTAATATAACAGTGTTGGTTATGCAAAACTGGAGAATGGGTAATAATCTTTTAAAACAATAAAAAATATATTGTAGACTGTCCCTTTAAAGGACACTAAACACTTAAATTGACATAATAATGTATTCACAGCAGAGATTATCCTGAGCTTAATATGCAGATTTGTTTAAAATCATATTAGTTGTTTATTAATTTCTAAAAAGTAATGGGCACTCATGTTGTAACAGTTATACCTAGGTTATAAAGCATATTCTCCTTATCTAATTTCCCATGTTAAAGGGCAGAAAATGAAAAGTAACAGCCTAAGAAGGTTTAGTGTCCCTTTAAGCATTATTAGGAAAATAAAATGTATGCTTACCTGATAAATTATTTTCTTTCGGAATGATGATAGGCCATAGGGTCCATAACATGTGGGATATATTTCCCACCACTAGGTGGAGGCCAAGAACACACACAAGAGCTTAAATTCCCTCCCACCTCCCATCTCTCCTAAGTTTAACACATAACGGAGCAGAGAATAGGAAACAGAAAGGTAGAAAAGACAAAAGCAGGGTCTATAGAGGTGCAAATTAAAACTGTCACCCAAAAAATAGAAAAGGGAGGGCCTATGGACTATCATCATTCCAAAAGAAAATAATTTATCAAGTAAGCATAAATTCTGTTTTCTTTCATATAATGATGATAGTCCATAGTGTCCATAACATGTGGGATTAATACCCAAGCAGATAGTCCATGGTATGGAATGTGTGGGACATTGTTCTGGCAGTTCAATTTATCAGACACTTTCCTGCCAAAAGCTGCTAGTGAAGAAGCAAAAACATCACATTGGTAAAATTTTGAAAAAGTATGCATAGAAGATCATGTTGCAGCTTTGCATATCTGGTCCAAAGATGCATCATTTTTGAAAACACAGAAAGTTGCAACTGATCTTGTAGAATGAGCTGTGATATGCTTAGGAGGCAACTTTCCAGCCACCAAGTAAGCCTTGTGAATGACCTGTTTTTGCTAAGAGGCCAAAGCTATAGTTTACTCAGAAACTCTGCTAGCTGAGGAGATTTCTAAAAAGAAAAGCAGTTTCCAAAATAAAAGTTTGATATCCATGGAATGCACCCTATCAAATGGAGGATCTTGCATAACAGAAATAACTAAATTCAAATTCCAGGGGGGAGAAATAGGTCTCACAACTGGCCTAATTCTAAATAGTGCCTGGACAACAGTAGTAACATCAGGCAGCATAGCTTACTTTCTATGAAAGAGATCAAATAAAGCAGAACTTTGAGTTTGTAGGGAGCTAGCAGATAACCCCTTGTTAAGGCCATCTTGTAAAAACTTTAGAATTCTAGGAATCCTAAAGGAATACCAAGAAAATCCTATTGAAGAACACTATTCAAAGTATGCAAGCCAAATATTGCGGTAAATTTTCTGGGTAAAAGGTTTTCTGGTTTGAATCAGTTTCAATAACTGAATCAGAGGATCTCTATGTTTTAAAACTAGGCTTTTAACCTCCACACCGTTAAACTGAGATATTTTAGATCCTGATGGAAAAGAGGCCCTTGAGACAATAGATCTTGTCTTAGAGGAAGAAGCCATGGAGTAGATGAGGACATCTGCACTAGATCTTCATACCATGTTCTGCAAGACCAGGCTGGAGTAATCAAGATTAACAAAGCTGACTTCTGTTTGATTCAAGCAATTACTCTTGGAAGTAGAGCATATGGAGGAAACAGGTATGCTAGATGAAAATTCCATGGACACACCAAGGCGTCTTTCATTTAAGCCTTTGGATTTTTTAAACTTGCACAATACATTGGAAGTTTGTTATTTAAATGGGAAAGTATCAGATCGTTGTCCAGCAGACCCCATTTGATTACTAACTGATCAAAGATATCCTGATGGAGAGACCACTCTCAGCTGAGGTAATTGGCTTCCCAGTTGTTCACACCTGGAATGTGAACTGCTGATAGGGAGTATTGATTTCTCTCTGAACAAGACAGAATCTGGGACACTTCCTGTATAGCCAGTGGACTGCAGTTACCCCCTTGATGATTTATGTAGGCCACCACCGTGATATTGTGCAACTTTGGAAAGTTCCAAAATGTTGATTGGTATCCTTGCCTCAAGAAGGGACCTAACTCCTTGCACTCTTTAAAAATGCCAGACCACACCTCAGCCTGAAAGACTAACGTCCATTGTCACAATAGCCCATGATGGGCAAAGGAAGGATGCCCAAGGGTCAAAGAAAGACTTTGTATCCACCAAGAGAAAGATTGTCTGATGGGTAAATCCAGAGCAATCTGCTGTTCCAATTGCAGATACTTTGACCACTGATTGAGCATAGATAGTTGAAGGGGTCACAAGGGCAGGCGGGCAAAGGGAACCGTTTCTGAAGCCACAACCATAAGACCCACTACCTCCATGTATTGAGCTACTGATGGAAATAAAGCACGTTGCAGGGACAGACACGCCTTCTGAAGTTTAAATCTGCGTGATTCCGTCAAGAATAGACGCATTAGGACTGAATTTATTATGACTCATAGAAAGGACACCCTTGTAGCAGTAGTTAAAGAACTCTTTGGAACATCGATCAGAGAAACAATAGTAGCCTTTGAGTATAACCAATAGCTAGAGACAGGAAAGGGGCCTGCACTAAGATAAGGGCCAATTGAGATCTCCTGAGCTCTGATAACCACCAACAATGCTCCTAGAAACTTTGTGAAGATGCGAGGAGCTGAAGACAGACCAAATAGAAGGGCAACAAACTGGTAGTTTTTGTCTAGGAATGCAAACCATAGGAATAGATGGTGATCCTTGTGGATAGGGATGTGCAAGTATGCATCCTTTAGGTTTATAATAGACATGAAATTACCCTGTTGGATTACGGGTAAAATTGTGCGAATGGTTTCGATCTTGAAAGTAGGAACCTTGACAAACTTGTTTAGAATTTTCAATTTTAAAATAGGTCTGAAAGTCCCATCCTTCTTTGGAGCAATGAACAGATTGGAATAAAATCCTTGACCCTGTGATAGACACGTGATATATACTGCTGGTTTAAGCAGAAGACCTGCCTGAATGAAGAGCTTTATCAGGAAAGACTCCATTTTGAGATCCATTGGATATCTGAAAGAGGTGCTATCTTCCATGGGGATGTTAGTGAATTTAAGCTATTGTGTGGATTCCTGGCCTCCTCCAATATTGCATTTAGGGAAGAAAAATCCAAATGTTAATTACAGACTCAATGACACTTTATTGACTGTTACAGATGAGGAACAGCACTTGGGAATTATTATTTCAGATGATTTAAAACTTAGTAAACAATGTAGTAATGCAGCAAGTAAGGCTAGCAGAATGCCTGGATGTATTGGTAGAGGTATTTGCAGCAGAAATAGTAAGGTTCTTATGCCACTTTATAGATCATTAGTTAGGCCTCATCATGAGTATTGTGTGCAGTTCTGGAGGCCATATCTTCAGAAGGATATTAACAAACTTGAATCTGTGCAAAGGAGGGCTACCAAAATGGTACATGATTTAAAAAATAAAACTTACCAGGATAGGCTCAGTTACCTAAATATGTATAGCTTAGAGGAGAGAAGGGAAAGAGGTGATATGATATGATGCAACTTTCAAGTACGTTAAAGGGCTTAGTAAAACTGAGGCTGTGGGTATTTTACATAAAATGGAAAATTCAAGAACAAGGAGTCATGATCTCAAGCTGAAGGGAAGTAGATTCAGGAGTAATTTGAGAAAGCACTTCTTTACAGAAAGAGTGATTGATTTATAGAATAAACTTCCTCAAGAGGTAGTAGCAATAAATACTGTGGGGGACTTTTAAAATGCCTGGGACAAGGGAAGTAGATTCAGGAGTAATTTGAGAAAGCACTTCTTTACAGAAAGAGTGATTGATTTATAGAATAAACTTCCTCAAGAGGTAGTAATGACAAACACTGTGGGGGACTTTTAAAATGCCTGGGACAAGGGAAGTAGATTCAGGAGTAATTTGAGGAAGCACTTCTTTACAGAAAGAGTGATTGATTTATAGAATAAACTTCCTCAAGAGGTAGGAATGACAAACACTGTGGGGGACTTTTAAAATGCCTGGGACAAGCATAAGGCTATCCTACAAACTAGATAAGTTTATACTGTAATATCGGGCAGACTTGCTGGGCCTATGGCTCTTATCTGCCGTCAATATCTATGTTTCTATGTTTCCTAGTGGATGTTATGGACCCTATGAATTATCATCATTATACAAAATAAATGTGGTTCATAATAATTTAATGTTTAAATGATTAAATTATTATAAAAAAGCTATACTTTGCATCAAGTAAATGTTGCTTTTACCTTATTCCATGTTATCACGGGAAGAGGGTCCCCCTGAGAGCTGCAGGGAATCTGGACATTTGTACCCACTTCAGCTGTCATATCATTGGGGACAGTGGCGAACACAGGGGTGACTGAAACAATCAAGAAAATACATTACAGACATATAAATGTCATTGTATTAATGCAGTTGTAAATAGCTTTGAGTACAGAAGCATTTGAATGAAATATATTGGAAAATATTTTTGCGATATAGGGCAAATAAATTATCAGAGCAAAACAATAAATAAAAACTAAATTTTACCCTCCCTCTCTTACATATAATCGACTCCTCTTTCTGTATTCATTTAGTTAATCTAGGACCTAATTGCAGTAAAAGGAAGAAGAAATTTGATACTAAAATATAAAGCTGGGAAACCAAACAGAACCTAAAAATTATTATTGTAACATAGAAATAGTATTCAGGTAGGAGTGGGGTTTATACTACTGCTTTCCGTATGAAGAATAGAGGTAAAACATATAGTCCTTCACTGCCTGTGAAGGTGAAAAATGCACTAATACAAAGCTTAGTAAAATGCGCTTTTACTATATACTAAAATGATCATAAACTTAATCAATTAAAGGGACATTAAACACTTTAAGATATTAAAATAAATCGTTTAATTGCATGTAGTAAAACAACTTTGCAATATACTTTCATTATTTATTTTGTTCTCCTTTCCTGTAATTTGATTCTTAACATTGTGGGCTATCCAATTCATGTTAAACATAGAAGTGCAGACACAGCTATATTCCACACAATCATTGGTTGCACACTTTAGTAAGCCATTGATAGCCATTCCTAATTAGCCTCAGCAGAAAAGATAACCTAAGTTACAGTATGACTGCTTTTTGGACATTATGTTTACCCTTATTTTTTCAATATTTAAAAGAACTAATGTAATTTTTTTAAAAATACATATACAAATTATTCTCAGGCTAATCTTTTCTCTGAATACATCCTTCAAGCAATGATTTATTTAGGGCTAGATTACAAGTGAAGCGCTAATTTACAAGTGACTGGTTAATGCTACTGCAAGCTCGCAGTAGCACTTTGCGCTAAGCAAAATTAACCAGAAGTCAGACCTCTGGTTAATTTAAAAAAATGTGCCCCAATTGCCCCCCAAATAAAGTGGACAGTTTATTTTATTTTTAAATAATTGCATGAAGCAGTTATAAGGGGTTAAAGTAAGGGGGTACTACCCAATGCGACTTACCCTCTTCACTGCGCTAGGTTTTGAGCCGTGTCTATCTGCATCAGAACAAGGCTCCCATTGGAGCGTATGGAAGAGAACTCTTGTGAGCACAAAGCTTCCATGCAATGTGAACACAAGGTTTACTTGTAATTCCAGATTAATATTGAGCTCATAAAAACGCAATTTTGCACTCCACTCATAATCTAGCCCATAGGGACATATTTATCAAGCTCCGTATGAAGGCTCGCCGGAAACAGAAGATATGAAGCAGCGGTCTAAAGACCGCTGCTCCATAACCTGTCCACCTGCTCTGTGGCGGCAGACAGAAATCAACCAGATCGAGTACGATCGGGTTGATTGACACCCCCTGCTAGCGTCCGATTGTCCGCAACTCTGCAGGGGGAGGTATTGCACCAGCAGTTCACCAGAACTGCTGGTGCAGTGATAAATGAAGAGAGCGTATGCTGTCGGCATATATCGATGTGCAGCGGACATGATCCGTAAAATATCGGATCATGTCCGCTCGCACTATAATAAATAGGCCCCTTAGTGTTTAATGTCCCTTTAAGTAGCTTTACCTGTCATTTTCTACCATGTGAGCAACCTGACTTTGAGGCTTTACATTCTGTAACTTTATATTTAAGAGCAGATTATACATTTCATGGATCTATGTGCATTGATTTTGGCTGTAGCATTGTCTACCATAGGAGGGGAAATCACATTTTTTCAACTTCCTAACTTAAAATGTGCTTAACCAGTTTACTTCTAATGTATAGGTTTTTTAAAGATTGTGACTCCACAGTAGATGGCCAATAGTCAGTCAAATTTGTTTAGCCAAATATTATGCTCTACTTCATAAGAGCTTGTTTTTTGTATTACTGACTCTATATAACTAGGGGTTTAGGTAAAGTTGCGCTCGCGCGCCACAAACATTGCAACTCACAAACAAAATATGACCATTCAGCCAATCAGGAGCAGCAATTTGTGACCCACAAATTAACAGCCATTTTTGTTCATTGCTTGCAGCTCCAGAGCAGGACTTTTGTTAAACCCCTTTGCTGAGGTAAACATTTACATATATTTAAACCCCTTGCTGAGGTAAAAACTTACATATTTTAAAAATATGTGAATGCAAAATTCACATCCTTAAAGTGATTGTAAAGTTTAATGAATTAAAGCCCAGTATCTAAAAATCATCTTAAAAACGTGGGCACTTTAATTGATTAAACTTTACAAAGACGCTTCTTTTTTTAAAATACTTACCGTTTCGTAATGGTAACCAGATCGCCGATCCTCCACCCGCATCTCCTTCTGAATTGAGCATATCGATGACAAATCCGGCTTCCTCCAATCGTTGCGTGCCCCCTTTGGAGTCCAGCTCTTCGGGCACGCAACAATTGGAGGAAGCCGGATTAATCATCAATATGCTAAATACAGAAGGAGATGCAGGCAGAGGATCGGCGGTCTGTTTAGCGTAACAAAGTGGTAAGTATTTTAAAAAAGAAGCGACTTTGTAAAGTTTAATTACTTAAAGTGCCCACGTTTTTAAGATTATTTTTACATGCTGGGCTTTAAATCATTAAACTTTACAATCACTTTAAAATAATCAGAGCATGCACTTTGTCCCTATAAGGTTCAGAAAAAATGGAAGGAAGTGGTATCGAAAGGAATATGAAGCGAAAGATAATATGAGAGGAAAATAGAGGAAACACAAAGCCACATGATTTTGTAGTAAAGAAGCCAAATAAAATATAGGCCATATGGATCTAACACAGGATAGCAAAGAGGCTATATATGAAAATCTGGAACAGACAAAAAAATGTTAGTTGTCAGCAAATGATTTTATATATAAGTGCATAAAGAATAATGAATACACAGTAAGGTCTCCTGGGATGTTTCAAGCCTTTTTATAATTTAGACTACTACAAGTAGCTCACCTGTGTTAGCCTAATGTATCATTTACAATGTAACAAATTTAATATATTTATTCTCTAATGCTAAATTTATCATTAATAAATGAGAAAAAAACAGACATTTCACAACACATTCCTCCATGTTTGTTAGGATTACAGAACTAACAATATGAAAGCAGAGCATTAAAGGGACATTAAACACTTTGAGATGGTAATATAAAATGATAAATTGTATATATAAAACAACTCTGCAATATACTTTCATTATTTATTTTGTCCTCTTTGCCTGTAATTCCATTCTGAAATTGTGAGCTTTTCAGTTCCTGTTAGAAATGGAAGTGCAGAACACTGTTAAATCCAGCACAACCATTGGCTGCACACTCTAGTGACTTATTTATAACTGACCCTAATTGGCCACAGCAGAGAAGGTAACACAAGTTATAGACACTAAAACTTTACACTTATTTTGTCACTTTTTAAACAACTAATGAAACTTTAAAAAATACATCTACATGTTAGTCATGGACTAATCTTTTTCTTTTCTTTGAATGCATCATTCTATCTAGAATGTATTTAGTGTTTAATGTCCCTTTAAGATCTATGTTTGGCTATTAGCCAATAAGATATATTGTTATTAGGTTCAGTAAGAAATATTTCAACGTGCTGGTAAAGTAAGAAAAAAAAGGATAATAAAGATATCCTTCAATCATTACCTCTTGCCTGAACTGTAAGGTGGGCAGAAGTACTTTTTGAACCTACAATGTTTACCGCTTGGCATTCATATTGGCCTTGATCATGAAGAGCAACACGGGTGATTCGTAGTGTTCCTGATGACAAAACCTGGTGTCTTCTATCAACAGACAGCTGGTTCCCTAAAATAGAGTTCAGGAATGTTCTATTTAGTAGTGGTCATTTGAGAAAGTTTGAAATAAACAATATGAAAGCAGGGGGGTGTCGCACAATATCTTGAGCCAGCCCTGTAAATGTGCAATTACAAATCTTGTCTTATTTATGTGTTAATTTCTGATTAAAGTATATTTAACATACAAACAATTATTGCAACACAAACATTTCATCTTTATTTGGTTACAATTTATAGTGCTTTAATTAAACCAGGAACTTCCTCCAAATGTGAACTTATGTATGAGAAAATATACTGAAAAACCATAAACAAACTGATTGGATTGATATACTGTTGACAAGTTAATGCTGTATGAAGTAATTTAAAAAAAGAAATTGGTTTTCTAATGGGTTTTTATGTTCCCAAATTTGAAAAGCATATCCCAGTATGCAAATGTGAGCAGAAAACTCTTCTAATAGATTTGAATGAAGCATACAGATGGCAAGAGATCTTTGATAATTTTGAATTTAGTCATTATCAAAATGTATGTGTGTTGCATCATTTTATTAGTGACAATAAAGTAAACAAAAAATAGATACACACCATAAAATATTAAGTTCCTACCTCCTTTAGTCCAGGCAATTACTGGCTGTGGATAACCTTGAGCTTCACAGTGGAAATCCACAGTGTGTCCTTCAAAAACGTTGCGGTCTTGGGGAACAACGGTAAACTGTGGAATGGCTGAAATATATATATATTTTCTTCTGAATTTGGGGTTTAGAAGTACATTAAAATGCATACACATTACATGTTTATTTATAGTGACTTGTGCTGGCATGCAAATATATTTACAGTCAAATATTTTTAATTCCTCTATTTGCAAAAAGAAAATATTTAAATAATGAATAGAGGTGGATAACTGGTCCAGGTATCAGGTATAAATACTACTTAAAACAGTCAAAACAGATGAAATTAGGTACAGTAAAAAAGAATTAGCTTCACCTTAATAAACTTAATACATTGTATAACTCGTTCTGCCGCTGTGTGCTACAATGTTACTACAAGACCCACCATTGTGACATGCTAAAAGAACTAAACTGGCTGACGCTGGAATCCAGACGCTCCCTCCATCTTTCCTGCCTTGTGTTTAAGAGCCTTTCTGGGAAGCTCCCACCCTACCTGAGCAGAATGCCCCCCCCCCCCAGCTATTCCCACCTCCTATAACATCTGATCCAGTACCAGCACATTTTTTAGCTTGCCTCAATACAAAAAGAAAGCAGCTAGATCCTCCTTTTCCTACAGAGCGCCACAGTTATGGAACGACCTCCCGCACACTTTCACACCTTCCCCAAGCCTAATATCCTTTAAGAGATCCCTCTCTACATATCTCAAAACAGAATGCACCTGTCATGGTGGATTATATATTTCCTACCTGTTCTATGTTAATTTTTTTCATCTATTGTGTATTATTATTGTTTTTGAATTTTATTGTACCCTATTGTATCAATGCAATGTTTTGTGGACCCAGGACATACTTGAAAACGAGAGAAATCTCAATGTATCCTTCCTGGTAAAATATTTTATAAATAAATAAATGCAACCTTATTAAATCACACTAATACTTTTGCGCCATATTTTTTTTTTAACGAAGAGAAAAAGATTGTTATCTAAGAGAACAATGCATAATAAAATTATGTACCACTGCACTAAAGTAATAAAAAAGAATAAAAACATAAAAATCTTTATCATGCCCATAACAATAACCAATCTTAAAGGGATAACAAACTAAATATTTTTTTTTTTTTATTTTAGGATTCAAGACAGAGCATACAAAAAAAAAAATAGTTTGCAATTAACTTCTAGGGGCCTATCTATCACGTTCCGTATGGAGCTTGAAGGCTCGCCAGAAACACCAGTTATGAAGCAGCGGTCAAAAGACCGCTGCTCCATAACCTGTCTGCCTGCTCTGAAATGGTGGACAGACATTGCCGCAATTCAACCCGATCGAATACGATCGAGTCGATTGACACCCCCCTGCTAGCGGCCAATCTACAGGTGGCTGCGTTGCACCAGCAGTTCACAAGAGCTGCTGGTGCAATGCTAAATGCGGAGAGCGTATTGCAATGTCGGATCATGTCCGACAGGCCTTTCATAAATAGGCCCCCTTTTATCAAATGTGCTTTGTTTCCAAGGAATTCTTTGTTGACGAAATACCAGGTAGGTGTTTAGAGCACCAGACACGTGCACGCTCCTGAGCTTACATCTCTGTTTTTCAACAAAAAGATACCAAGAGAACAGAGAACATTTGATAATAGAAGTAAATTAGAAAGTTGTTTAAAATTGTTTGCTCTAGCAGAATCATAACAGAAAATTTTTGGGTTTCATGTCCCTTTAAAAAAAATAAGAAGTAGGGCAAGTTTTAGAGAAGCCAAAATTACCCTAAATTCTCATGTATTGCTGTTGTGAATTGTGGACAAAACATTTTTTTTTAATACATGAAAAATAAAATTGACCCTATTTCATTGTTAAACGTGTTTATCACCTTGTACTATAATGTAGCCAGTTGAATGGATCGTGTCAACTGAGTTGGTTGCAAAACAAGTGTATTCTCCACTATCTTCCTGGGTGACATCCTGAATGTAAAGCCCCCCAGATGGGGTAATGTTGATGCGAGAATCATTTGGTAAAGGAGTACGGTCACCGCGTGTCCATGTGATTCGTGGTTGTGGTTGGCCAGCAGCGCTACATTCCAAAGTGACACTTTCACCCAACAGTACTTCTGTGTTTTGAGGTTGAATTACAAAACTGGGTCTAGCTGGAAATACAACAGATTTACAACATAAAAATCCCAACAGAGCAATTGATTAAATGAAATCTCTAGCACGTCACAAATAGATCATCTTTTCCCTAATAAATCCCATCTTCTGTACTTTTATAGCTTTGTTTAGCAGTTTTTGGTAAACTACTAGTTAGCACATTAATTCATGTGTAAAACAGCAATAAATGCAGGTGCATAAAATAATTATTATATTTTTTTCTAATTATGTTGCCATTACTCTTATGTTTGTATTAACTTGTATTCTATTGTTTGTAAGTTTCTTTTCTTCATTGTCTCTCATTGTCAGACTACATCTCTGCAGTCCGTGTAAGATTTTTAATCTTTATTTTTGTCTCCCATCTTAAAGGGACATGAAACCCAACATTTTTCTTTCACTATTCAGATAGAGGATACATTTTAAAACAACTTTCCAATTTACTTGTATTATCAATTTTGCTTCATTATTTTGGTATTCTTTGTTGAAGAAGCAGAAATGTTCTAGGGGCAGCTAGCTGAACACATTGGTAAGCCAATTACAAGAGGCATATATGTGAAGCTAGAAATCAGCAGCTAGCTCCCAGCTCCTTAGCCTACCTACGTATGCTTTTAAACAAAGGACACCAAGAGAACTATGCAAATTATATGATAGAAGTAAATTGGAAAGTTGTTTAAAATTGCATGCTCTACCTGAATCACGAAAAGAATTGGGTTTCATATCCCCTTAAATGGACATTCTGAGTATAATTATGTGTTTCGGGTGTAAAGTACCAAGAAATACAGTAGAATTGCATAATCAATAAATGCAAATTAAATAGACATTGCAATTGCACTTTAAACTTCAAATAAGTAATAGATTTTTCTCAGACAATTTTCCAAGTTAGTCCCATTTTACATTCTTCTGCTCATTTTGATAATAGAAGTAAATTGGAAAGTTGATTGAAATTGTGTGCTCTTTCCTGTAACTTATTTAAAGGGACACTGAACCCAAATTTTTTCTTTCGTGATTCAGATAGAGCATGAAATTTTAAGCAACTTTCTAATTTACTCCTATTATCAAATTTTCTGTATTCTCTTGGTATCTTTATTTGAAATGCAAGAATGTAAGTTTAGATGCCGGCCCATTTTTGGTGAACAACCTAGGTTGTCCTTGCTGATTGGTGGATAAATTCATCCACCAATCAAAAACTGCTGTCCAGAGGCTGAACCAAGACAAATGCTTAGATGCCTTCTTTTTCAAATAAAGATAGCAAAAGAACAAAGAAACATTGATAATAGGAGTAAATTAGAAAGTTGCTTACAATTGCATGCTCTATCTGAATCACGAAAGAAACATTTTTGGTTCAGTGTCCCTTTAAACATTGTGGTTTAGATTACAAGTGGATTGTAAAAATGTTATTGATATTGGGCTAGATTATGAGTGTCGCCCTAGCGGTTGCGCACAAGCGAAAAGGGGTTTGTCACGGCTCTTTGCTTGCGTCTTAGGTACCACGCATATTACAAGTTGAAATTAAATGCGTTCACTTGAGCGCAATTGAATTTAACACGCATCAGGATAGCGCAACTTCAGAACTCTGGTTAACTGTTACGCGCAACTAAAAAGTTGCACATCAAAATACATTTAAAAGTACAGTTACAATCATAATAACACTGTCTTATAAAAATATTTTTTTTTAAATGCTTTCTTCTAGCGGACCTAACGCACGAGCGGGAGTGATAAATAGCACTCCACATGTAATCTAGCCCAGTTGAGTGCAATCAATACTATATTATATTTTTGTGCCCATAGTACAAGCCTAAAGTTACTTATTATAGCTCAAGCAAAATTCAAAATGTTGCATAGTGCAGGTGCCCTAAATCCCTTACACAATAGACTTCTAGAGGGAGTGTAGTACAACTAATGTTATTTATTGCTTGATCTCTAAGCCAGTGGTGAGCAAGTAGTGAAGTTTTTCATGTAGTTCTGCCCTATACTATTAATAATAATGGTTTACTTCAGGTCTTAAAGGGATACTGAACCCAATTTTTTTATTTCATGATTCAGATAGAGCATGTAATTTTAAGCAACTTTCTAATTTACTTCTATTATCAATTTTTCTTCGTTCTCTTGCTATCTTTATTTGAAAAAGAAGGCATCTAAGCTAAGGAGCCAGCAAATTTTTGAATCAGAACCATGGACAGCACTTGTTTATTGGTGCTGTCCAATCAGCAAGGACAACCCAGGTTGTTCAGAAAAAAATGGGCCGGCATTTTAACTTACATTCTTGCTTTTCAAATAAACATACTAAGAGAATGAAGAAAATTTGATAATAGAAATAAATTAGAAAGTTGCTTAAAATTGCATGCTCTATCTGAATCACGAAAGAAAAAATTTGGGTTCAGCGTCCCTTTAAAAAGTGGTAAGTACAAAACGTTATTTACCACTTCTAAAACGAACACCATGAGTGCGCCAATAGCGCTTTCTGCTCTATCCATTACAAGTATAGGGCTCACTAAAAACTGAAGCCACATCTAAATTAAATTAATATTATCTTTATTTTATCTATTGGGTCCAAAATATAATAATATGTTCAAAATGTTTCAACCCACTAGGCTTTTAATCACGTCAAGTCCCTGCAGCCTGAAAACTAGTCAGTATGCTGGACCCATGAGATAAAAAAATCATGTTGATGAGGTTGCGTAAAAGGTTTGTTAATACTAATACATCTGCATCCCATAAATTAGGTAATAATGATAATTAAATAGTTACATTATTATGGAACCTCTCATTTAAAAGGGGCATTGTGTTGGTTCCATTAGATCACCAACCTTTTTTAGTTTTTAAATCTGCAGGGGCCAACCTTAACAATACCAACAGATCACCATTTTTATATAATTAATGGATAATTAATGTCATGGTAGTAAATAGAGTAAGTAACAGGCAATTGTATTGGATGAACAAGCATTCTCATAGGCAAACATTGTGCCAAGTGTATAGGGAACATAAAATGACTGCTTTGTTACCTGGTGTTCCATAGTATCTTAATGTCACTTCATGAGTTTTAACTTCCCCAGCAACATTTTTTGCCATGCACTGATAGATTCCCTGATCGGTCTCTTGAGTGTTTTGAATCATCAATGTACCATCTTCCAAGAGATTCAGTCTTGAATCATCTTTCATGCTTAGCTCATTTCTGTATAATGAAAAGACAACTGTGTAAACATTAATAAGTTATGGCAACAAAGTAAGAAACAAAAATTTTTACTTCATCATTTACTGGTTACTACAGCTACATCAGAAACTTCCTACCAGTAGCTATTTTTATTATTTATTTAAATATTATTGACAGGGCCTTCTTCAATTGGCTATCCCTGGTTAAATAACTCTTTAAGTGTATTTACATGTGGCCTCTAACACAACAAAGGATGTAAGATAAACTTGTTTAAGAGTGCTCTGAAAATAACAAAATCTCTAAAAAGAAAAAAGTGTGTGGATCTTTTGCTTAATTGTAGATAAATAATGTATATATAGGGACAGTGTACTCTATTTTTTTCTCCCCTTAAATTTGTTCCCAATGATTAATTGTACAAATATATCCTTAGCCATTATATCAGCATTTAGAATATTTGATTTTGCATGTTGGCTCCCTATCTATACTGAAAATTTCAATACTTAATTATAGGCTATAGAAAAGCTGTGTTAACATGGCTGACAGAACAGATCACACTCCCAGTGGGAGGTAGGAGAGAGAAGCAATAAAATGTTAATTTTCAATTGTTCTTTTTACAAAAAATGATAAAATAATAGGATCTGATTTCCCTGCAACCTCAACAAATGTTAATGGGTTGTGGTTTAAAAACAAAACATCTATTTTCATATACAAAAATAAACCTAGTGTGCATCCATACGGCTAGATTACGAGTTGTGCGTTAGGGTAAAAAAACAGCGTTAAGAGGTCCTAACGCTGCTTTTTTACGCCCGCTGGTATTACAAGTCTTGAAGGTTTAGGGTCACCGCACACTTCTTTGGCCTTACCGCAAAACGACTTACATAAAGTTCGTAAAGTCTTTTTTCTATGGGACTTCCATAGCGCCGGTATTACGAGTCTGTCCTGGGAGGCCAAAAAGTGAGCGGTACACCCTACCCTGTCAAGAGTCCTAACGCATTTATAAGTCAGTAGTTAGGAGTTTTATGGTGCAACTCCGTAGCATAAAACTTATAACTAAAGTGCTAAAAAGTACACTAACACCTATAAACTACCTATTAACCCCTAAACCAAGGCCCTCCAGCATTGCAAACACTATAATAAAAAATGTAACCCCATAATCTGCCGCTCCGGACACCGCTGCCACCTACATTAGATTTAAGAACCCCTAATCTGCTGCCCCCAACATCGCCGACGCCTACATACTATTTATTAACCCCTAATCTGCAGCCCCCAATGTCGCTGCAACCTACCTACATTTATTAACCCCTAATCTGCTGCCCCCAACGTCGCTGCCACTATATTAAAGTTATTAACCCCTAAACCTAAGTCTAACCCTAACACCCCCTAACTTAAATATAATTACAATAAATCTAAATAAATATCACTATCATTAACTAAATAATTCCTATTTAAAACTAAATACTTACCTATGAAATAAACCCTGAGATAGCTACAATATAACTAATTGTTGCATTGTAGCTAGCTTAGGGTTTATTTTTATTTTACAGGCAAGTTTGTATTTAACTAGGTAAAATAGTTATTAAATAGTTATTAAAATAAATACAAAATTACCTGTAAAATAAAACCTAACCTAAGTTAACTAAATTAAATACAATTAACTAAATTAAATTAAGTACAAAAAAGACAAACATGAAGACGTCACCCGGTAAGTCGATCTTCAGGGGGTTAGTGTTAGGTTTTTTTAAGGGTGTATTGGGTGGTTTTATTTTTAGGCTAGGGACTTTGGGCCTGCAAAAGAGCTAACTGCCCTTTTAAGGGCAATGTCCATCCAAATGCCCTTTTCAGGGCAATGGGGAGCTTAGTTTTTTTTTAGATAGTATTTTATTTGGGGGGTTGGTTGTGTGGGTGGTGGGTTTTACTTTTGGGGGGGTTTTTACAGGTAAAAGAGCTGATTACTTAGGAGCAATGCCCCACAAAAGGCCCTTTTAAGGGCTATTGGTAGTTTAGTTTAGGCTAGGGTTTTTTTTATTTTGGGGGCTTTTTTATTTTAATAGGGCTATTAGATTAGGTGTAATTAGTTTAAATATCTGTAATTTGTTTATTATTTTCTGTAATTTAGTGTTTGTTTTTTTGTACTTAAGCTAATTTAATTTAATGTAGGTAATTGTATTTAATTTAGTTAATTTATTTAATTATAGTGTAGTGTTAGGTGTTATTGTAACTTAGGTTAGGTTTTATTTTACAGGTACTTTTGTATTTATTTTAGCTAGGTAGTTATTAAATAGTTAATAACTATTTAATAACTATTCTACCTAGTTAAAATAAATACAAACTTGCCTGTAAAATAAAAATAAACCCTAAGCTAGCTACATTGTAACTATTAGTTATATTGTATCTAGCTTAGGGTTTATTTTATAGGTAAGTATTTAGTTTTAAATAGGAATTATTTAGTTAATGATAGTAATATTTATTTAGATTTATTGTAATTATATTTAAGTTAGGGGGTGTTAGGGTTAGGGTTAGACTTAGGTTTAGGGGTTAATAACTTAAATATAGTGGCGGCGACGTTGGGGGCGGCAGATTAGGGGTTAATAAATGTAGGTAGGTTGCAGCGACATTGGGGCGGCAGATTGGGGTTAATAAATAGTATGTAGCTGTGTGCGATGTTGGGGGCAGCAGATTCGTGGTTAATACATATAATGTAGGTGGCAGCGGTGTCCGGAGCGGAAGATTAGGGGGTAATAATTATAATGTAGGTGTTGGAGATGTTGGGGTGGCAGATTAGGGTTAATAAGTGTAAGATTAGGGGTGTTTAGACTCGGGGTTCATGTTAGGGTGTATGGTGTAGACATAACTTTTGTTTCCCCATAGGAATCAATGGGGCTGCGTTAAGGAGTTTTACGCTGCTTTTTTGCAGGTGTTAGACTTTTTCTCAGCCGGCTCTCCCCATTGATTCCTATGGGGAAATCGTGCACGAGCACGTACGACCAGCTCATCGCTGACTTAAGCAGCGTTGGTATTGGAGTGGGGTAATGAGCAAAATTTTGCTCAACGCTCACTTCTTGTCTTTTAACGACGGGTTTCTGAAAATGAATAATACCAGCGTTGCATGTAAGTGAGCGGTGAGAGAAAACTGCTCGTTAGCACCACATAGCCTCTAACGCAAAACTCGTAATCTGGGCCATAAGCTCCAATGGGAGCCTCGTTCTCATGCTGTGAGACAAGGCAAAGTACCTAGCGCAGGGGGTAATTTGCACACCATTGAGCAAATGAGCAGCAAATAAAAAATATATATGTATATGAATATATATATATATATTTATAGATGCGTGTGTTTATATGCGTATATACACATATTAACAAAAATATATATGTATATAAGCATATACATATATATTTACAATGAAAACACAGTTCCCATTCACCTCTATGTAAAGAGACTTTTTCAGTGCGTTTTTTTTTCTAACGCCACACATCCCCTCACTTTAACTCCTTATAACTGCTTTATGCAGTTTTTTATTAAAAAATAAATAAAAATGGTCATATTTTTCATTTATGTAAGCAAACTGTCTAGTTTATTTTTTGGGCCTCTGGTTAATTGCACTAAGCACAAAGTGCTACCGTGAGCTCACGGGAGCATTAACCAGCCACTTGTAATGGCTGGTTATTTAAATTGCACCCATAAATGGGCAAATTTGCCCCTTTATGGGTGCACGTTAAAATAGCACTCCACTTGTAATCTAGCCCATTAAGGGAAAACAATTTTACAATACACTGTTCCTTTAATGCCCCTTTAACCTAAAAACTGTATCCTTACACATACAAGTTTATGATATGAAATACTTAAGCAACAACCCCTTAACGACCAACGATGTGTCAGGCACATCCTCATTTGGGTGTCAGTTAATGACCAAGGACATGCCTGACACGTCCTCTGGGGTTTGAAGCGCTGGGAGCGATCATGATTACTTCCAGGCGCTTTCAGGGTATTGCAGTGATGCCTCGATATTGGGGCATCACAGCAATACCCTTTTTTACCACTCTGCGGCCCTCTCTGCATTGGCCATTGATGGTGCCGAGCCTTGGTAGGTGGGAGCAGCAGCAGGGAGGCGGGTGGGTGGCTCATTGGTGGTGTATTTCCTTTTCCTGTCAGCTACCAGTACCCAATATGGCGCAACTAGGTAGAGGGAGGAGGGTTAGAGAGCTGTTGGGGGGGGAATCAGGGAGGTTGGGGGCTAATGGGGATCCAACACTGCAGAATAATTATATATATATATATATATATATATATATATATATATATATATATATATAAACAAAACAAACAAAAAATCTTTTTATTTTAGTACTGGCAGACTTTCTGCCAGTACTTAAGATGGCGGGGAAAATTGTTAGGTGGGGGAGGGTAGAGAGCTGTTTGAGGGGGGTCAGGGAGGGATCAGGGGGTGGGATGTGTCAGGTGGGAGGCTGATCTGTACACTAAAGCTAAAATCAACCATACAAGCTACCCAATTAACCCTTTATCTGCTGCGCATAATACAAGTGTGGTGTGCAGCGGCATTTAGTGGCCTTCTAATTACCAAAAATCAATGCCAAAGCCATATGTCTGCTATTTCTGAACAAAGGGGATCCCAGAGAAACATTTACAACCATTTGTGCCATAATTGCACAAGCTGTTTGTAAATAAACCTAAAATTGTGAAAAAGTTTGTGCAAAAGTGAACATCATTTTTATTTTATTGCATTTGACGGTGAAATGGTGGCATGAATGGCATGAAATATACCAAAATGGGCCTAGATCAATACTTTGGGTTGTCTACTAAAAAATATATATATGTATACATGTGAAGGGTTATTCAGGGATTCCTGACAGATATGCGTGTTCCAATGTAACTATCGCTAATTTAAAAAAATAGCAAAGTGCTACTTGTACTTATTGCCCTATAACTTGCAAAAAATAGCAAACAACATGTAAACATTGGGTATTTCTAAACTCAGGACAAAATTTAGAAACTATTTAGCATGGGTGTTTTTGGTGGCTCTAGATATGTAAACAGATTTTGGGGGTAAAGTTAGAAAAAGTGTGTTTTTTCCATTTTTTCATCATATTTTATCATTTTTTTATAGTAAATGATGATATTATGAAAATAATGCTATTTTTAGAAAGTCCATTTAATGGCGAGAAAAACGGTATATAATATGTGTAAATGAGTAAGAGGAAAATTACAGCTAAACACAAACACTGCAGAAATGCAAAAATAGCCCTGGTCCCAAACAGTCAGAAAATTGAAAAGTGCTCTGGTCACTAAGGGGTTAAAATCAGCACAGAAGTGGTTATTGAGTTTGTTGAATTATTTTCTTTAAATGCTATTGCATTTTTAAACTTCCCTTCCTGGGAAAGCCTACACATACTTTAATCCATTATTTTGGTGTTATCATCATGTATATACAACTGCTATATCACCAAGATCTAAACTTGATATAAAAAATGAGTATGTTTTTATTATACTATTAAATATATTGTATATATATATTGTATATATTTATTTGTTTTCACTTTTCTTCTGTAGATTAAAACATTAGTTGTAGTTACATCAGAATCTAGACTTGTGTGCCACATATGCTAAAACAATTAATGCATAATTGTTCCAAAGATCCGGTGACAGCTAATATACATAAAAAAATTATCTTTGGAATTTGGACAAGTTTTACTTAAAAAAAAAAAAAAAATACACAAAACTCTTAGTTGTTTGATACTTACCTTATGGAAAATAATTATTCCTAATTTGTAAATTCAAGGGATTAACATTTTTTTGGGGGGGCCAAAAATTCAGACAAAAGGATGAAAGCTGCTCAAATCCTATTGGCTGATTGGAACAGCCAATAGGATTTTAGCAGCTCTAATCCTATTGGCTGATTGGAACCTTTCAGCCAATAGGAATGCAAGGGACACAATCTTGGATGATGTCACTTGCATTCAAGTTCCAGTTTACGGCGGCGACCGTATTGAAAAGGAGTTCTGCGGCGGATGTCTTCACAATGGACCCGCTCTGAGCCGGATGGATGAAGATAGAAGAGGCCAAATGGATGAAGACTTCGCCAGATGGGTGAAGATAGAAGAGGCCACCCGGATGAAGACTTCTTGTCGGCTGGATGGATCCTTCAAGCGGAACTTCAAAAACTGTAAATGGAGCGTCAGGGTTAGTGTAAGGTTTATTTAAGGGTTTTATGGGTGGGTTTTATTTTTAGAGTAGGGTCTGGGCAGGTAAAAGAGCTAAATGCCCTTTTAAGGGCAATGTCCATACAAATGCCCTTTTCAGGGCAATGGGGAGCTTAGGTTTTTTAGATAGGCTTTTTATTTGGGGGGGTTGGGTGAGTGAGTGGTGAGTTTAACTGTTGGGGGGTGTTTGTATTTTCTTTATAGGTAAAAGAGCTGATTTCTTTGGGGCAATGCCCCGCAAAATGCCCTTTTAAGGGCCATTGGTAGTTTATTGTAGGCTAGGGGATTTTTAAAGGGGGGGGGGGGTTATTTTTAAAAGGGCTATTAGATTAGGTGTAATACGTTTTTATTTTTGAAACGGTGGTTTGTTTGTTTTTGTAACTTAGTGTTTTGTTTTTTTGTAACTTAGTGTTTGTTTTTGTAACTTAGTAATTTTTAATAGTATATTTAATTAATTTGAGTAGGGTTACGGTTTTTTAATATGTAATATAGTTAATTTAATTGCTAGTTTAATGTAATTGCAGTATAATAGTTAGGGTAGGTTAATTAATAGTTTAATATAGTTTATTTAATTGTAAAGGTAAGTTTTAATTTATTATAAGATAGGGATGTTGTAATTTTAATGTAAAGTTAGCGGGTTGTTAGGTTTAGGGGTTAATAGCTTAATTTAGTTTATGGTGATGTGGGGGCTGGTGGTTTAGGGGTTAATAGGTTTAGTTAATGGTAGTGATGTGGGAGGCCAGAGGTTTGGGGGTTAATACGTTTATTTAGGTGGCGGCAGAGTCCGGGAGCGGCGGGATAGGGGTTAATACGTTTATTTAGGTGGCAGCGGAATCCGGGAGTGGCGGAATAGGGGTTAATAACTTTATTAAAGTTGCGGCGGGGTCCGGCAGCGGCGGGATAGGGGTTAATAACTTTATTAAAGTTGTGGCGGGGTCCGGTAGCGGCGGGATAGGGGTTAAACATTTTAGTATAGTGACAGGATATAAATAAAGTTGGGAAAAAGCCGAATAGCAGCGAGATCGATGACTGTTAGTTAACAACAGTCCGATGCTCATAGCCCCATACTTGGTGCGCGGCTTTTTGATGGCTTTTTTTATAAATATGGAGAGCGTATTCTGGTCCGCGGTGGCAATGTTACGCGATGTTAGGCTAGCGTATTGGTGCCGGCGAATGCAGTATAGTTGAGGCTTTGATAAATATCCCCCTATGCTTCTAATTTCATTCCATAAAAATTCCTCCTCAAAAATAAGTAAATAATTAAATCTCAATAAAGGGACACAATAAAGCTGATTTTACATTATGCGAAAGAGCATAAAAGACCATGGCCTCTATTTATCAAGCTGTCAACCGCAAATACACTGGAATTCTGCAGCGTATTTGTGGCGAGCCTGATTCGCCTTAGTTATCAAAGGCTAGAGATCAGCAAAAGTAGAATATAGTGACGTAACATACGATCCGCCGGACTCAGTCCGACACAGATCTATGGTTACGTCACTCCAGATGCTCTGAACGCAAGTTCGGCACAATCTGACTACTTTTGCTAGTTATCAAGACCCTACCAGGTACACTTTCCACTATTCCGGCCCAGCGTACCTGGTTTTCATTCCGCCGCCCTGGAGGCGGCGGATGCCCTAAGAATCAATGGGAGTCTGACAGCAGCGAAAGTTCATGGTCGCTGCTGCCCGATATCCCATTGATTTCTATGGGAAATGTCTACACCTAACACCCTAACATGTACCCCGAGTCTAAACACCCCTAATCTGCCCCCCCTACACTGCCGCCACCTACATTATACTTATTAACCCCTAAACCGCCACTCCCGGAGCCCACCGCCACGCTAATAAACTTATTAACCCCTAAACCGCCACTCCCGGAGCCCACCGCCACTTTAATAAAGTGTTTAACCCCTAAACCGCCGCTCCCGGACCCCGCCGCAACTAAATAAAATGCTTAACCCCTAAACCGCCGCTCCCGGACCCCGCCGCCACTATATTAATTTTATTAACCCCTAAACCTAAGTCTAACCCTAACACCCCCCCTAACAAATATTATTTAAATTAATCTAAACAAATATTCCTATCATTAACTAAATTATTCCTATTTAAAACTAAATACTTACCTATAAAATAAACCCTAAGATAGCTACAATATAACTAATAGTTACATTGTACCTAGCTTAGGATTTATTTTTATTTTACAGGCAAGTTTGTATTTATTTTAACTAGGTACAATAGTTATTAAATAGTTATTAACTATTTAATAACTACCTAGCTAAAATAAATACAAAAGTACCTGTAAAATAAATCCTAACCTAAGTTACAATTACACCTAACACTACACTATCATTAAATTAATTACATAAAATACAATTAAATACAATTCAATGAAAAAAACTAAAGTACAAAAAACAACAAACACTAAATTACAGGAAAAAAAAAATTTTTTTCAAGAAGTTTAAACTAATTACACCTAATCTAAGCCCCCTAATAAAATAAAAAAGCCCCCCAAAATAATAAAAATCCCTACCCTACACTAAATTACAAATAGCCCTTAAAGGGCCTTTTGTGGGGCATTGCCCCAAAGTAATCAGCTCTATTACCTGTAAAAAAAGAAATACAACCCCCCCCAACATTACAACCCACCACCCACACACCCAACCCTACTCTAAAACCCACCCAATCCCCCCTTAAAAAAACCTAACACTAACCCCCTGAAGATCACCCTACCTTGGGCACAAGTGAACCTCCAGAGGGTGCAAAGTCTTCATCCTATCCGGGAAGAAGAGAACATCCAGACAGGCAGAAGTCTTCATCCAGGCGGCATCTTCTATCTTCATCCTTCTGGAGTGGAGCGGGTCCATCTTCAAGACATCCGATGCGGAGCATCCTCTTCATCCGACGGCCGACGACTGAATGACTGGTCCTTTAAATGACGTCATCCAAGATGGCGTCCTTTGAATTCCTATTGGCTGATAGAATTCTATCAGCCAATCGGAATTAAGGTAGGAAAAATCCTATTGGCTGATGCAATCAGCCAATAGGATTGATCTTGCATTCTATTGGCTGATTGGAACAGCCAATAGAATGCAAGGGCAATCCTATTGGCTGTTTTTTTTTGTTCAAAACGAGGCTATATTAAAGTCTATGGGGGAATGCAATCATGTGTTCTCAACTTCGTAAAGTCTTTTTTTCTGGATGCAAAATTTTTACTTGCGACCTGTAATATGCGTACAACTGGGTGAGTAATGATGTAAAAAGTAGAGCGCAGATATTGCTCTCACGGGAGCGCACATTTGCGCTCCACTTGTAATCTGTTCTATATATAAATATATACCAATATACAATTACAACTTTTTAGATAGTTCCATGCACTTAGACTGATTCCTGTAGCAAATTGCTTTGTAAACTAAGATATTTTGTTTGTTTTTTTCATTTAAAAAATGACCTTGGGTATACTACATGTTCCAACAGTAATATGTAGTAATATGTAGTATGACATAGTTCAAAGACAAGAGACGACTCTCCCCAACAATATTTTTTCCTGTTAAAACATACTTGTTTCGAAGCCAGATGATTTCTGGTTTGGGATTGCCTTCAGCTCTGCAAGTAAAGTACACAGTGTTCCCAAAGGTAACATCCACATCTTGTGGTTCTGAGGTAATTCTTGGCCTCTCTGTATAAAAATAAGAATTGTGTTATCTCTAGAAGACATGAAAGGGACATACTTTTTCCCCCAAAACGAGGAGGTAAGTTAGTTCTTAAAAGCAAAAGTACTTACCTAATAATGTGACTCCACCTGTGTTTAAAAACATAAATTATGCTTACCTGATAATTTCATTTCCATCGAGGGGAGGAGAGTCCACTGCTTTATTCGTTACTATTGGGAATTAAGAACCAGGAGGAGGCACCCCAGCCAAAGGTTTAAATACCCCCCACTTCCCTCATCCCCCAGTCATTCTGCCGAGGGAACCAGGAACAGTAGGAGAAATATCAGGGTAAAAAAGGTGCCAGAAGATTATAAATTTAGTGCCACCCAACGAAGATACGGGTGGGAGCCGCGGACTCTCCTCCCCTCGATGGAAATGAAATTATCAGGTAAGCATAATTTATGTTTTCCATCTAAAGGGGAGGAGAGTCCACGGCTTCATTCATTACTATTGGGAACATATATCCAAGCTTTAGAGGACACTGAATGAAACCGGGAGGGTAAAAGGCAGACCCTAATCTGAGGGCACCACAGCCTGCAAAACCTTTCTCCCAAAACAGCTTCCACAGAAGCAAAAACGTCAAATTTGTAAAACTTTGTAAAAGTGTGCAAGGAGGACCAGGTAGCCGCCTTACAAATTTGCTCCATAGAGGCCTCATTCTTGAAGGCCCAAGACGAAGCCACAGTTCTAATTGAATGAGCTGTGATCCTCTGAGGAGGCTTATGTCCCGCCGTCTCATAAGCCAAGCGAATCAAGCTCCTCAACCAAAAAGACAAAGAAGTAGCAGAGGCCCTTTGCCCCTTACGCTTCCCAGAATACACCACAAAAAGAGATGTAGACTGTCTGAAATCCTTTGTAGCCTGAAGATAGAACTTCAAGGCACGAACCACATCCAGGTTATGAAGTAACCTCTCCTTTGAAGAGGAAGGGTTATGACACAAAGAAGGAACAACTATTTCCTGATTGATGTTATGGTTAGACACCACCTTGGGAAGGAACCCCAACCCAGTGCGAAGTACAACCTTATCCGCATGAAACACCAGATAAGGAGGGTCACATTACAAGGCAGCTAGTTCAGATACTCTACAAGCCGATGCAATAGCCAACAGGAAGAGAACCTTCCAGGACAGAATCTTAATGTCTATGGAATGCATAGGTTCAAACGGAACCCTCTGCAAAACCTTAAGTACTAAGTTTAAGCTCCAAGGTGGAGCTGAGTGTCTAAAGACAGGCCTGATTCTAGACAGATCCTGAACAAAAGATTGAATGTCAGGAAACTAAGCGATTATCCTATGCAACAAAACTGATAATGCCAAAATCTGTCCCTTTAAGGAACTAGCGGCAAGGCCCTTTTCCAACCCATCTTGGAAAAAGGACAGAATCCTGGATACCTTCACCTTATGCCAAGGATATCCATGCTTCTCACACCAGGACAAGTAAGTCCTCCACACCTTATGGTAGATGCAACGAGTGACTGGTTTCCTTGCCTGAATTACAGTATCAATCACACTTTCATAAAACCCTCTCTTGGCTAAAACTAGGCATTCAATTTCCACGCAGTCAGCCTCAGAGAACCTAGATTTCAATGTTGAAAGGGGCCCTGTGACAGCAGATCCCTGCGACAGGGTAACCTCCCCGGCGGAGAGGATGACATCCACACCAGATCCGCAAACCACGTCCTCCGCGGCCATGAAGGAGCAATCAGAATAGCCAAGGCCCGCTGCTGTTTGATGCATGCCACTATGCGAGGTAGAAGTGGTAACGTTGGAAAAATGTAAGCTAGACTTCATGCCAACTTCGTCTTGGCAGGCTTCGTGCTCTGCTTAGACTTGTTCCAAGATTGAGCCGGCTTCCAAGATCCCTTGGACTGATCCGCTTTTGCAGAGGGTTCCTGGTGCTGGGCCTTATCCACACGAAAGGGACGAAAAGTAGATCCTTTAGGCTTAGCCTTCTTATCCTGCGGTAGGAAAGCTCCCTTGTCTCCCGTAACCGTGGATATAATCAAACCCAATCCTGGACCGAACAGGATCTTTCCTTGAAAAGGATATCAAATCCAATCCTTGACCGAACAGGATCTTTCCTTGAAAAGGTAAGGACAACAGCTTCGCCTTAGGTCATGTCCGCAGACCAAGATTTTAGCCACAGAGCCCTGCATGCTAAAACAGAAAATCCTGACACCTTAGCATTAAGGCGTATAATTTGCATATTGGCATCACAGATAAAAGAATTGGCGATCTTCAGTGCCTTAATCTTCTCCTGTATCTCCTCGATGGATGGCTCCCCCTCGGCCATTTCCCACATGGATTCACACCAATATGTTGGCACTTTAGCGACCGCCTCAATGGCTGGTGCTGGCTGAAAAACAAACCCTGTGTGCTGAAACATCTTTCTCAACAAGTTTTCCAGTTTTTTTATCCATGGGCTCTTTAAATGATGAACTATCCTCGAGGGGAATAGTCATCCGCTTTGAGAGCGTAGAGATAGCACCATCCACCTTAGGGATGGTCCCCCAAAGCTCAAGCTGAGAGTCTGGAATGGGGAACAGTTTTTTAAAGGAAGAAGGGGAAAAGGAAGAATCAAATCGCTACCATTCGTTCTTAATAATATTAGCCATCTTAACGGGAACCAGAAAAAACTGAGGTACTACCCTGTCCTCGTATACCTTATCAAGCTTAGGAATCGCAGGTTCCTCCGGTGTCTTAGGTTCCGGAACCTCCAGAGTAGCAAGCACCTGCCATAGCAGAAAGGGCAAATTCTCCATCCTAAACCTATAACCAGGCTCCTCAGCAGCCGGAGGTTTAGATTACACAGACTCCAACCCTGAAGTGGTCTCCTCCAAAGAGTCAGAGTAGGCCTCGTCCTCGTATAGAGCCTCTGAATCTCCCATCGGCGAGGACAAACCCTGGGCCAGGCCGCTATGAAAAAACCGTATGCTTGCACTTAGAACGTGGTAAGGCATGGATCACTTTTGAAACCGCCGATTCCAATTGGTCTGCAAAGTCTGACGGCCAACAAATCTCTTCCGAAGGAGTAACGGTCGGTCCCCGGGGGGCTGCATGTGCAATAGGAGATGAATGTAGGGAACGCACCTCCCGGGACGAAAAACCCTCAGAGGTGGACGGCTCAGTAATACTAGATATCCGTTTACATTTAGATGTTGTAACTTTATCAAGGCATGTGGAACATAGTTGAGCAGGCTGATCTACCAGAACCTCCTCACAATAAACACAGGAATGAGACTTTATTAAAGAAGGAGAGCCTTCCAACGTGTCAGAGTCCTCCATTGCTTGCGCGCTTGGTTAGACTAACTTTGTTTATTTAAAAGGCACCTTTATACCACCAATGGCCGGGGCACTCACCACCTCCTAGGACCCGGACTACAGAAACCGTTACGTCTCCTGCGCCACAGATCAACAGTAAGGACAGATAGCCACACACAGTTGCCTGGCGGGTCCACCCCTGCACTAGGGAAAAACGCACCAAAAAACGGCTGCGGAAGATTCCCAAATAACCTGAAAGTTCCACACATTGCCAGAGCCTCATCTCGCACATAGCGCAGCAATGACACAATAAACAATATCATGTATAAATTCCCCCTGTTCAATAATCCCCCTTACAGGAAAATTAACCCTTGATTCTGTAAAGATAAAAAGGCACCACACTTTGACACTGTCTTCTATGTTATCATTATTAATAAAAAAAATGAAACGATCTTACCAGAATCTACGCTGTGGACAGGAACACAGTCCTTCAAGTGTGACAGGTTTATAGCCACGCTCCTGACTTGGACTTGAGTGAAGAAAGCAGGCAGCGAAACTCATCAACGCTGATTGCTTATGAAGTTGTTAATATGAGTTGGGATGGTTTCACAGGAAGACTCTCCCTGCATCTCCGGACTCTAACTTTCGCCCAGGCTCTCACTGAGAGGCTGACAGGACTACTTAAAACTTCAGTCCCACTGCGAAGAGTACTACCCTCCATAAGAGACTACTCTGAAAATCCGGCACTCCTCTGCCATCCTCCTGTGATGAAAGGCAAAGAATGACTGGGAGATGAGGGAAGTGGGGGAGATATTTATGCCTTTGGCTGGGGTGTCTTTGCCTCCTCCTGGTGGCCAGGTTCTTAATTCCCAATAGTAATGAATGAAGCTGTGGACTCTCCTCCTCTTTAGATGGAAAACACCAAAGATACACCCTTCCTATGCCCACAAAAAGTGAACTCCCATAAATACATAAAATCAGTTCTGCATGGGGTAACAGCAGGCCAGAAGCTAACATAAAATTAATATTGCTATCTCAGTTCTGCATGGGGTAACAGCAGGCCAGGAGCCAACATAAAGTTAATATTACCATTTTGGTTCTGTATGGGGTAACTGCATGCTAGAAGCCAACATAAAGTTAATATTGCCATCTTGGTTCTGCATGGAGTAACAACATGCAAGAAGCCAACATAAAGTTAATATTATCATTTCGGTTCTGCATGGGGTAATTGCATGCTAGAAGACAACATAAAATTAATATTGCCATCTTGGTTCTGCATGTGGTAACAGCAGGCCAGAAGACAACATCAAGTTACTATTGCCCTCTCAGTTCTGCATGGGGTAACAGCAGGCCAGAAGCTAACATAAAGTTAATATTGCCATCTTGTTTCTGTTTGGAGTAATAGCAGGCCAGAAGCCAACATAAAGTTAATATTGCCATCTTGGTTCTGCATGGGGTAACAGCATGCCAGAAGCCAACATAAAGTTAATATTGCCCTCTCGGTTCTGCATTGGGTAACAGCAGGCCAGAAGCCAACATAAAGTTAATATTGCCATATTGGTTCTCCATGGGGTAACAGCATGCCAGAAGCCAACATAAAGTTAATATTGCCATCTTGGCTCTGCATGGGGTAACAGCAGGCCAGAAGCCAACATAAAGTTAATATTGCCATCTCGTTTCTGCTTGGGGTTATAGCAGGCCAGAAGCCAACATAAAGTTAATATTGCCATCTCGGTTCTGCATGGGGTAACAGCAGGCCAGAAGCCAACATAAAGTTAATATTGCCATCTCGTTTCTGCATGGGGTAACAACAGGCCAGAAGCCAACATAAAGTTAATATTGCCATCTCGGTTCTGCATGGGGTAACAGCAGGCCAGAAGTCAACATAAAGTTAATATTGCCATCTTGGTTCTGCATGGGGTAACAACAGGGCAGAATCCAACATAAAGTTAATATTGCAATCTCGGTTCTGCATAGGGTAACAACAGGCCAGAAGCCAACATAAAGTTAATATTGTCATCTCGGTTCTGCATGGGGTAACAGCAGACTAGAAGCCAACATAAAAATTAACATTGCCATCTCGGTTCTGCATAGGGTAACAGCATGCCAGAAGCCAACATAAAGTTAATATTGCCCTCTCGGTTCTGCATGGGGTAACAGCAGGCCAGAAGCCAACATAAAGTTAATATTGCCATATTGGTTCTCCATGGGGTAACAGCATGCCAGAAGCCAACATAAAGTTAATATTGCCATCTTGGCTCTGCATGGGGTAACAGCAGGCCAGAAGCCAACATAAAGTTAATATTGCCATCTCGTTTCTTCTTGGGGTTATAGCAGGCCAGAAGCCAACATAAAGTTAATATTGCCATCTCGGTTCTGCATGGGGTAACAGCAGTTTAGGGGTTAATAAATTTATTAAAGTGGCGGCGGTGTCCGGTCGGCAGATTAGGGGTTACATTTTTTATTTAAGTGTTTGCGATGTGGGGGGGGCCTCGGTTTAGGGGTTAATAGGTAGTTTATGGGTGTTAGTGTACTTTTTAGCACTTTAGTTAAGAGTTTTATGTTACGGCGTTAGCCCATAAAACTCTTAACTACTGACTTTTAATTGCGGTATGAGTCTTGACAGGAGAGGCTGTACCGCTCACTTCTTCCAAGACTCGTAATACCGGCATTATGCAAGTCCCATTGAAAAGATAGGATACGCAATTTACGTAAGGGGATTTGCGGTAAGCTCGAGTCGCGGAGCGGTACACCTGTATCTTCCAGACTCGTAATACCAGCGGGCATTAAAAAGCAGCGTTGGGACCTTTCAATGCAGCTTTTTAAGGCTAACGCAAGACTCGTAATCTAGGCATAAGAGATCTAAAATGCATATACAACTGTGTAAGACATCGGAGTCTCTAGAAAAACATATTTACATTAAAAATATGTAAATACAAACTAAAATATAGTAATTGAAATCACTAAAACAAACAGTGTAACAGTTTAACCATAGCTAACATGTCTAAATGTATGCTGCGGATATTTAGTTACTTAAAGGGACATGAAACCCAAAAATTTTCTTTCATGATTCAGATAGAGAATACAATTTTAAACAACTTTCCAATTAACTTCTATTATTTAATGTGCTTCCTTTTCTTGTTATCCTTTGCTGAAAGGTTTATCTAGGCAAGCTCAGGAGAAGCAGAGAACCTAGATTCTAGCTGTTGATTGGTGGATGCATATTTATACTGATTGTCATTGGCTCACCCATGTGTTCAGTTAGAAACCATTAGTTCACTGCTGCTCATTCAACAAATGATACCAAGAGAATGAAACAAATTAGATAATAGGAGTAAATTAGAAAGTTGTTTAAAATTGTATTCTCTATCTGAATCCTTAAAGAAAAAAATTGGGTTTCATTTCCCTTTAAAGGGACACTGAACCCAAATGTTTTCTTTCGCGATTCAGATAGAGCATGCAATTTTAAGCAACTTTCTCATTTATTCCTATTATCAAAATTTCTTCATTCTTGTGGTATCTTTATTTGAAAAGCAAGAAAGTAAGTTTAGATGCTGGACCATTTTTGGTGAACAACCTGGGTTGTTCTTGCTGATTGGTGGATAAATAATCAAGTGCTGTCCAGGGCTGAACCAAAAATTGTCCTTAGCTTAGATGCCTTCTTTTTCAAATAAAGATAGCATGAGAATGAACAAAAATTGATAATAGGAGTAAATTAGAAAGTTGCTTAAAATTGCATGCTCTATCTGAATCACGAAAATAAAAAATTTGGGTTCAGTGTCCCTTTAAGATAAGGCATGTGCGTTTTGTTTCGTTCCGAATCGAAATTCGGACAAATTCGACAAATTCGGAGATTCGAATCAATTCAAATTTCCGAATTACCCTAGCAACGAAACTAAACTAATCCGAATGCATTTGTAACAAATAAATCCGAATTAGTTTGGATTTATTCGTTACATTTGAATGGCCATGGACTAATCACAATTCAACTCTAATACTAACAACAACAACTCTAATACTAACAACAACAACTCTAATACTAACAACAACAACAACTCTAATACTAACAACAACTCTAATACTAACAACAACAACTAATACTAACAACAACAACTAATACTAACATCAACATCTAATACTAACAACAACTCTAATACTAACAACAACAATTCTAATACTAACAACAACAACAACTCTAATACTAACAATAACAACTCTAATACTAACAACAACAACTTTAATACTAATGACAACAACTCTAATACTTCCAATTCCAATAAAGATTGAAGGATCATATGTAACCTATTGGACCACAGTTTGGGCAGCCCTGCTTTACAGCATTACAATACAGTTATTTCCCTTTCAATCTAAGCTTTTGTGCCTGCTAGTGTGGTATCATAAAAATTAAATTTATAATCACAATTCATTATAAAAATTTAATTTAGTGAGATAGAACAGTGAAATAATTCCGTTTGTGTAAATTGGAACCATCTGAATAAACATAACACATACCGAACTTCCGGTATGTGTTGAATGAATACATGCGAATACATTTGAATTTATTCTAATCCGAATAAAGACGAAATGAAAACATTCAAATGTATCCGAATTTGAATCTATCCGAAATGAAATTCGAAAAAATCAGAATTGATACAAAACTAACCAAAACAAATTTTTCTGCTGCACACATGTCTACTTAAGATGTAGTATGTTGGCTATGATTGACTAAATTATCCTTATATAAATAAAATAAATATAGTAAAATATCTGCCAAAGTTCATTGATCACAGTTTATTATGCTGTCTGTGCCAAATGTTTCTCAGATGACCCATTTCAGATGTAAGTGGACAATCATGGATCAGTGGGGGTGGGTTTTTTATTTAACGAATAATGCTTCAATTTTCACAACTAAAGTCCAGCCAATCTTATATGTTATATGTATATATATATTCTCGAAGATAAGAATCAAATATGTTTCTTTCCTTTTGGCAACAAACGGTTTATTGAGTCCATAAATTAATAAAAAATTAATGTGCACCTCATATGTTTCTTTTTTATAACGACAAACAGGCATTCAATGAT
This sequence comes from Bombina bombina, assembly GCF_027579735.1. NCBI lineage: Eukaryota > Metazoa > Chordata > Amphibia > Anura > Bombinatoridae > Bombina > Bombina bombina. The sequence continues at coordinate 191,561,702 of NC_069502.1, read as the reverse complement.
ATTTCTCTGTATTGAGGTGATTAGTTAAAGTCACTACAGGGTCAATGTTACATATCTCTTGGATTAGGTTTACTTCCAAAGTTTGTATTGGCTACACAGCGATGATTCCAAAATGCAACTATCAGCAGTTTTATTAGTTGCTCTGCCAGGTACAGTATTTTGTAAAATACACTCTACTCGTCTTCTGGTATTACAGCTGGTAGACAATATTGCCTCCAATCAAAGTGTTTTCACCAGCTGGGGGAAAGCTGCAATTCGTATCAGCTCCACAGGGAAGGTTCCAAATCATGACAATTAACAGTTTTATTGGTCGCTCTGTCAGATATAGCTTAATTGAGATGCGCACTGCTCCCCTTCTGGTATTGTAGATAGTAGGCACAATTGCATCTTATCAAAGCTTTTGCTTTGATTAGATTAGGTAGCTGTAGGAGTCATTAGCAAAAGTCCCCCTATCAGCGTATTTCATATCTGCTAATTTTGTTTCTGTATAGGGTTGGAATCTTTTGTTTATACTGCCAGATTTACAAGAACCTTAATCATCACCTGAAGTATGACCATTTGACCAGGACATAAGGAACCTAAAGAAGAAGGAACCTTGGAGAAATCGGAAGACTGATGATATCTTATCTGTATCCCCAATAATAAGAAAGGCTTAAAGGAAATATTTTGTAAAATGGGCCTCAATCCTAAAGAGAGAGAATGGAAAGAAACTACACATCCTTGTGTTTTCTTTGGGAAACTTCTTGGAAACTCTGAAGAAACTTTCAAGGGAACTTACCAGCCTTAGTATAGTTTACTATATAAGTAACTAACTTTATTTCAAGGGCCATAACCAGTTTTTAAATAAGAAGATATTCAATCAAATACATTTTACAGGAATTAAATAAGTTTAACCATACTGGACAACTAGCTTTTAATCTGGAACAATCCTATAAGTAATAAGGTGATCTGCAAATGTCTTTAATTAATGACAAAAATAATAGATTTACTTGTTCTTGACTTTTAAAAAGAAAGAAATATTTGTCTAAGGAGCCACATAAAGTTTTTGATAAATTGGAAATAGGTACCCAGAGCAAAATAAGTAATTCAACAAAGAGATAAATGACATAAAATCTAGAAGAAATATATAATAGCTGAGAAGGAATAAAATAAACATAATTTCTTTAGCTCACACAGTACATACACCGGGCCGATTTAACAAATGTCGGACGGACATGATCCGCTGTAGCAGATCATGTCCGCCCGACATCTCTAAGTGCCGACAGAATACGCTGTTGGCATTTGACATTGAACAAGCATTTCTAGTGAAATACTTGTGCAATGCCGCCCCCTGCACATTTGCGGCCAATTGGCCGCTAGCAGGGGGTGTCAATCATCCCAATCGTATCTGATCGTGATGATTGCTGTCTGCCATCTCAGAGGTGGCGGATGAATTAAAGAACAGCATGCTAAATCGGCCCCATCCTCTTTATATTTAATACTATAAAGAAATATATGAAACTCTATATTTACTCTGCCTATGAGCTGCAAAGTAAACAATGGAACCAGTATGCTAAGATATGGGAGGGGATCAAAATCCCTAAACTCAAAATCCCTAATACCATAAGACAGAATCTTGAAATCCAGAAAGATCATAATCGCTAATGTCTAAAATCCAGAAAATCAAAATGCAGAAAGAACAAAATCCCTAAATTATAAAATCCCTAAAATCAAAATCCCTAAAATGCAAAATCCCTAAACTTAAAGGGACATTAAACACTTTGAGATGGTAATATAAAATGATAAATTGTATATATAAAACAACTCTGCAATATACTTTCATTATTTATTTTGTCCTCTTTGCCTGTAATTCCATTCTAAAATTGTGAGCTTTTCAGTTCCTGTTAGAAATGGAAGTGCAGAACATTGTTAAATCCAGCACAACCATTGGCTGCACACTCTAATGACCTATTTATAACTGTCTCTAATTGGCCACAGCAGAGAAGGTAACTCAAGTTACAACATGGCAGCTCCCAGTGTTTTATAGACACTAAAACGTTACACTTATTTTGTCACTTTTTAAACAACTAATGAAACTTTAAAAAATACATCTACATGTTACTCATGGACTAAACTTTTCTATGAATGCATCATTCTATCTAGCATGTATTTAGTGTTTAATGTCCCTTTAAGAAAATAGGTATAAACAACTGATACTGAGCCCAAAACACAACAGCACATATTTGTCGTTGACTGCAAATCCCCTATCGATACGATACGCTGTGTTGTCCCCATCTTCACTATCTTTTTGCCTCTGCCTGGAGGGTTCAAGGGGGGTGAATCCCCCTAGTAAACCTTATTCCCCAAGTTTCACTTGAACCCACCAAGCAGAGGCAAATGAAGATGGGGACTGTGAGATTTTATTGTTTCGGGATTCTGGTTTTCAGCATTTGACAAGTTAGGGATTTTATAGTTTTGGGATTTTACTATTTGCGATTATGTTGTGTCGGCATTTTTAATTTTCTGAATTTAGAACGTCAGGATTACAGCGTTCTGTCTTCTGATATAGACCCCTAAGATATATACTTATGTATGATAAGAGGTCTCCTAGAAAGAAAAGGATGGTACCTGTCAGTAGTCTGGACAAAATAAATATGGGCAGAATATTTTGTAAGGTTTATCCCATAAAAAATGCAAATTTAGAATTGTTCCTGAGTGATATCATTGTGGAAATTGAATGTTTCCATTAGACTGGAGGGGCCCTCAATACAAGGATAAAGTCTCAAAGTAAAATAATTAGTGTAAAACATAACACTGATTTATGTATATGCATAGAATCTCACCCAAGTAGTACCCAAGTAATTATTTTTTTACCTTTAATAACATCGAGAGGGGGGTATCAGACATTAGGATACAAGAAGTAACCCAAAATTCATAAAGATAATTTTTTATTTAATTTAGCCTTACAAACTGTACAATAGATAATACCAGTAATGAATTTCATAACATATATAATCTACACAGATGGCAAACCAGGTCCCTCTGCTTTCTAGAAATATATTCAAAGATAACAAAAATGTAAATTTAGATTTAAAACAAGGACAGGAATCATAGAAAGAAAGAGCTACAGGGAGAAACGAGCTTCAGCTAGTCAAGTGCACACATGTTTACAACCAAAATAAAGCCATAGGATTCTGGGAAACACCAAAAATGTCACAAAATGACATCATTATTAGTGTTACAAGCCACACACCCAACTCTGCGGGTCATTAGAACCATAATACAAGCAAGTTTACAGCACACAGTAAGAGAGACTACTAACACACTTTACTGCAGTGTTTGCAGCAGTTATACCAAGGGTGCTAAGCAAATATGATAATAGAAGTATCATTTTTCTTTTTCAAATGCAAGCTCAATCTGAAGTATAAACGTTCAATTTTAACATTACTGTCCCGATAATTTTGATGACAAAAAAATACTGATAATACTAATAATTCAACACAATTTGATTTTCCATAAATGCATCATATATATTTGAAGATAAAGAATGATTCCATGGGTGAAATTAGCTAAATTTATATTTTTACTTATTTCTGTATTTACATTTATTTCAGCTAACGTAACGGTGTGACAGTCATATATCTTGAAAGTACCAACAATTACTCAATAACCCATGTTGTTAACGACTGAAATAAAACAGAAAATATAAATTTAAAACTTACATTAATCAAATGATTTATGTGAATTGCTTAATATATGGTTGTTCCGTTAACATCAACTTTTGTATTTTTGTTAAGACATCACATATAGTCCATTCAACTTTATGTTCTAGGGGAAAAAACAAACATGAAAACATCACAAATATAACTAGACACTTTGCTAACTTACCACAGTTCAACTCAGCTGGGGTGATAGTTGAAAGGGATCTTCCTTGGAGTCTGCGTGGATACTCACAAGTGGCAGCTGCTTGGGCGTTACCAGATTCCGAATAGATTTTCAACAAGTCTGCCAACCAAAGGATTTCACAGTCACAGTGCAAAGCGTTTGAATCCAGTCGCCTATTTGAGAATACATGTGCATAATATAGTTTTATAGGATGTCTTTTAGTGAAGAATTACAGAATATTTTTTTCATGTATTTGTAAAACTTGGTGGTTAATGGGACATTGTAATGCAAAATGTACATGCTCAATTCTAATATTGTTGCTCCCTTTTAATCATATCTAACTATGAGGTTACCTCCCACAAAGGGGCTTAAATCTCAGGAACTGCAACAAAATGCCAGTGATTGTCTGCTGCAATTGACTGTAGTTATTGACTGGTTCATTGGCTGTATTCTGCTTAGAATAACCTCTTTGTATGGGTTATATACACAGTTAGATAGAATAGTACAAAAATTACCCTTTAGTCATTTTTAACCCTTAATGGGCAAAAATGAACTGAAATACAACAATGTAAGAACTATTTAATTGTATAAACTATTTGCTCAGATAGCAAAAATAACAGCACATCAATAATAAATAAATAAATAAATAAAAAATAACAGAAGATAGCTGAAAGGTCTATTATTGCTTATGGCACAGGTATAGCATGACACTTTAATAATGCAATTTGTAGTTGTATCCTATGGGTTTGTTGTCTTTGTTGTACTATCCTGCATTTTGCTGTTGCTTAAACATTTCTACATTTTTCCCTTTCCATCAAGTAAAAAAAAAAAAGGAAGATAAAACAATGGTTTGTGTAGATAACAAACAAAAATGTAGCGCTCAATGCCATTCAGCATCCCCTAAAGAAAAAAACCATATTGCCACATATAAAAAGACACATGGATGCAAGGGAACAAGGCATAATTTTGATTCTTTATAAATCTTCAACTTGAGCATGAAGGGCAGTTTTGGGACGGAATTGCACAATTGGAAAGGTTTCATCAAAGCTCAATGTAATTACTTAGGGCAATGGAAGATTTAAGCTATATATATAATCCATAAAGAATATTAGAATGAAATACTGCATATTCCACAAACGCTCTTTGTGGAAAGAGGCAGCAAAAAAAAAAAAAATCCCCCTGTAAGAGAGATCAAACTGCAGAACATTTTGCTTGATGATTTAGTGACTCTCAATAGAGAAGATACATTTAAAAATAACATAGATATATTTTTGGCTAAAACAGAAAAATAAATTTAGATTACTAGTGTAAAAATATATAGTTGTTTTACTGTATAATTGTCAGTTGGATGGAGTTTTATTATAAATTTAGAACATATCTGTGAAAGTTGAATTCAATATAGGTGTTGTCAACTTTGTCATACACTATGTTACCATGTTCCTATGTAAATAAAGTGTAGAGCTCATTAGGAAAATAGATATTCATAAACACATTTAATACACTAGACAATGTATTAGGAACCCCAATTTAGACCATTCACATATAGATATGATTGTCAATCTGTCATAACAACAAGTCACAAAAATTAAGCTAAAAAGGGTGGCCTATGTTAGGCAGAAAATATATTCTTTCTTCCAAACAAGTGACACATTTCAGTATTCAGAATTATCAGCACATGTCAACCAATACCCTTTAAATCACTCAGTTCCTGCCTTCACCTTTCTAAAGCTAACAAATGCCACCTTCAGTTTACAAAAAATATGTTCTTGTTCACCAACTGCGAAATACTAGAGTGAATGCTGACGTCTTGGATTTGTCTTGGCTTTAAAATCTGTCTCTGTTTCTCTCAGGAAGAAAGGCCGGGAACATTTCAAGGAACGTTTATAACGAAGTATTGTCTTTTAGAGTCTTAAGAGTATATTAATGTTACATATTAAATAGAAAAAAAAAACTAGTGCTTATAAATAGTGTAGATGGAAAAAAAGAATTCTGAAAAATCCTAATAGAACATTTACTATGGCACAACAAATGAATGCAACAAGGGACAGAAGTGTTAGGTAACGACCCCTGGCCCAAGAAAGACCCTCATGAGCTTATAAAATTATCCTTTGTTAGCTGGGTTGTCAAAGCCCTTAGGTATTTTGAGTTTAATATTTCCAGTAGACTTAAAAGTTCAAGAGAGAATTTAAAAAGTGCCAGTAACTATTGCCATTCTAGCATTTGGAATAAAATATTTCATGGACAGCGTCCAACTGGCACAATAAAACCAGCACGTTAAATCTCCATGAACATAACATTTTACATCTCAAATCAAGATGTTTACTTGTTAAATAAAACCAGACATTACTTACAGTCTTCTCATAGATTCCAGCTGACTAAATGAGCCATGTACCAAGTGTGTGATTCTATTGTTGTGAAGAAATCTGTCAAAGGCACAAGAAGTAAAAGAGTTGTGTTTTTATTCTTGAAGCTAGAAATGCTTAGAAAATTAGAGCAAAGAAATCCTGATTAAAAATAAAATGAATAACTCACAGTCTTTCAAGTTTTGGGAGATTATTAAATGATTCTGGTTCCAATGTTTCAATACTGTTAAAGTGAAGGTACCTGTAGAGAAAAAAAATAATACTCATTATTACCCTCCAGGGAAATCTAATTTTAAAAAACTTAAAAACTAAACTTTACACTAAACATGAATCCTAAAAGTTAAAATAATGACTTCAAAGCAATCATTGTCATTCACTTGATATTACAGACTGAGTCAAGAATCTGTTGTAGCCATGGTGGTTATCTTCTCACACAAAACTCTTTTTGCCTATATGAATATACAGCTTTGGTATTACTACAACCCTATATTTTTTCAGATGACCACATCAAAAAATAAACCATAATCTCTTTCCATATTTCAGTCTATGGGGGCCGATTTATCAAGCTCCATAAGGAGCTTGATGCCCCTATTTCCGCACAAGCCTTCAGGCTCGCCGGAAACAGAAGTTATGAAGCAGCGGTCTAAAGACCGCTGCTCAATAACTTGTCCACCTGCTCTGAACCCGCGGACAGAAATCAACCCGATCGAATACGATTGGGTTGATTGACACCCCATGATAACGGCCAATTGGCCACAAATCTGCAGGGGGCGGCATTGCACCAGCAGGTTACAAGAACTGCTGGTGCAATGATAAATGCTGACAGCGCATGCTGTCCGAATTTATTGATGTGCAGCGGACATGATACGCTACATTGTATCATGTCAGCTTGCACTATGATAAATCTACCCCTATACCTCTATGTATTCCCTATTTATCCATAAATTCCCAATAGCTATAAATCCATATATGTATCTATACATCTACCTCTCCATCCATCCATCTATGTATATATCCACCTATCTATCCCGATGTTTATCTAACATTATATCCTTTTTCACATTAATGTTACTCATATCTATCTATCATCTCTGCATGCAAACACACATTCAATATTGATAGATAAACACATATTTTCACATGTAAAATTTAATTGCAGATTAAAAGATTGTATTCATTGTTACACCGACCATTAAAAAAAAATTATTTTGAATGTGGAGCAAAATATCAGTGTAAAGTAAAAGAATGACTAAGGGCAATGTATTAAAGACTGTTCAACAACAGTAACTGTAATTTCTAGTTATGAAAGAGCCTATTTGTGTGGGATCTGAGGGGAAGCCATAACTGTTGAACTTGAAGCAATAAGAAATGCAAAGTATTTTAGAATGAATGACTATGGGTGGACTCTATTAATTCCACAAGAAAATGAATAACTTTCCCAATATAATTAATAGAAAAATATATAGTTCCAATTTATAAATGTGTCATGTAATATAAACAAAATAAACAGTTTCAACAGGTAAATGTTTTATGAGTCAAGCAAGAAAACTCTGACTGAGTGTAACCTCTATAAAGAAAAATAACTAGTCACGAGAAAATACAGACAGTATAAGGTATGCTAAAGATTTACTTGCAATATCCAATGAAATGTTGTTTTTAATGCCTCATTTTAGTTACTTAGTTGTATAACTTTGTGATAATTTTATATTCAGTGTCATTAAATAAAGGTTGTTATATGACATTATCTTAGTGGTAGCTTTCTAAATCAAAAGCATTCCGAGATTTTGCTAGCAAAGTTGGACTTACCTGGTCTCCACTCCAGGCTCTTCTGAGCGGGTCTTAATTTTCAAAAGCACTTTGCGTGCACGCTGTGATTCGACTAGACCAGAGCGGGAGCGAGCTACATTCAGTTCAAAGGTGCGATCCGGGGCACTGTTATTAGACAGCGCCCTCGCAAAGCGCTTTTGAAAATCAAGACCCGCTCAGAAGAGCCTGGAGCGGAGACCAACTAAGTCCAACTTTGCTAGCAAAAATTTCGGAATGCTTTTGATTTAGAAAGCTGCCACTAAGATAATGTTATATAATGTGCATAATTATATAACGTTATTTTTTAAGTTTACTGGCCCTTTAATGTCAATTTAAAGGGACAGTAAACACCTTTTAATTGCAACATATTTCTGTTGTGTTGCTATAGAACTACATATCAGACAAGCCTAAATATATTTAAAGCAAATTAACATCCCCTTTATTACAATTGTTTTTTCAATAGCTAATCTTCACCCACTTAGGGCTAGTTTCCATTGAGGTGGTAAAGTTTGGAAACTGGTTTTAACATACAAATTCTCCATAGACTTTAATAAAGATAAGTTTTTATCACCAGTTTTCACAGGTTACACCTCAATGGAAACTAGGCCTTATTTGGAGGAAACAACCTGGGCTTACTCTGCAGACAAGGCTGGCTATGGTCATAATATTTGTATAAAGTGCATTGTTTTGAAGCTCTTATCAGCTAAAGTAAATTAGGGATTGACATGTAGCAGGGTTAGCTTTGAGACTTGAATTTGAAAATCCTTTATTTTCAGAGCTAAATTACATGACACCACTATGTAGAATTAAACCAGCAGTGCTTAGAGAGACATAAATGGGTCTATCACATTTTTTAATTCACAGAATTAAAAATGTACCTTGCTTACTTCTCAAGGCTAACCCTATGAAATATCTGCCCCTTATTGGCTTTAACTGTTAACAATATATTTTATACTAATATTATGACCATAGCTAGCTTAGTTGTCTGTGGACTAAAGCCCAGATTGGTTCCTCCGAATAAGGCAAATTGCAGTAGGATGTTAATTTGTTTTTAAAATGTTTAGACTTGGCTGATATGTTATTCTGTGGCAACATATTAGAAATGTGGAATTGCAATTATTGTCCCTTTAATTAACAAGACATTTCATCAAGTGTGAAAAATCATTAACATGCTGTAGGTTACCAGCAAGACTGAATTTTAGATCATATATAGAGAAGATGGATATTTGGCAATAACAAGAAGACAATAAACAAATATATTGCCAATTTGTAATAAACTAAAGTAACTTGATGAGATGAATTCCTTCTACAGCTTATAATGTATTACTCATAGGCACTATGACAAACACATTAAATAAGTAATATTCTGATTTTTAATTTGGGTGGTTTTGTATTGGAAACAGATTTCATAATGCCATATGGTTGTTTTATTCACACTGGTATGAAGCAGTGCCTGCCAGCGTCTTCCAGTTTCTTGTGCACTATAATCAGAAAGGTAAGGGGGATAGAAAGGTCAAAATTGAAATGTGCATCAATGCGTTTCAGGTTTGTCTGGTGTTTGAATGCAGGTGCCAAAATTCAGAAGTGGAAAAAAAAAATAGAAGAGTTAGTTCCAATCTTTATTACTTTATATCAGGGTCCAAGGTAAAAAAATAACAACTTTTTGGGCCTACAATCAGCCCTTAATCATGCCCATGATTCCCTTTTTAAATTTTGGAGTCTGGAACCCACTCTTCTTTTGTTTTTTTAAATGCAGGTGCACAGAACACTCAGCATATGTGTGCATGCTATTTAAAACCAATAGTCATTTTTACTAGAAGAATTTTTGCTAATGGAGGTATATTTTGTTAGTACACCGCAATTTTCTTGTGCCCTTTGGAATGCACGCTCTGTATGCAATAAGCTTACATCTATTAAAGGGACACTCAGGTTAAATTAAATTTTCATGATTCAGATACAGCATGTAATTTTAAACAACTTTCCAATTTACTTCCATTAAAAAAATGTGCAGAGTCTTTTATATTTATACTTTTTGAGTCACCAGATCCTACTGAGCATGTGCAAGAATTCACAGACTATACGTATATGCATTTGTGATTGGCTGATTGGTATCACATGGTACAAGGGGAGAGGAAATATGCATAACTTTGAAATTTGTTATAAAAAAAACTACTACTCATTTGAAGTTCAGACTAAGTGCTATTGCATTGTCTTGTTATCTTACATCTGTTGATTATGCAAATCTAATGTGTTGACTGGTCCTTTAATGACTTAATTTTTTCACGTTCACTTAACCTGTTAGCCTTCACTAAAACTTGGCTTTCCTCCTTTAACACAACTTCTGTAGCCTCTCTGTCCTATGGCGGCCTGCACTTCAGTCACACTTCCCGGCCAGGAGACAAACAAGGAGGGGAGTAGGAATTCTCCTGTCTCAACACAGTACCTTTCACTGCATTCCTTCACCCCCCTCTCTTTCCTTCTCATCTTTTGAAGTTCATGCTATCCGCATCTTCTCCCCTGTAGCTCTTCGTGTTGCAGTTATCTATCGGCCTCCTGGACAAGCATCACAATTTCTAGCCAACTTTGAAGCCTGGCTTCCACATTTTCTCTCTTCTAATATCCCTTCTCTCATCTTAGGGGACTTCAACATACCCATTGATAATGCTCTAAACTTCTATCTCTTACCACATTTTTTGGGATGTCCCAGTGGATAACATCTTCTTAAAACTGTGAATGCAACTCCATAGACTTGGTCTTCACTAATCTCTATGCTGTTTCCAACTTCTTTAACTTCCCCTTTCCTCTCTTTGACCACCATCTACTAACTTTCTCTCTTACTCTACCTGCTACATCTTTGCAAGCCCCCAAAAAACTGCTACCTTACAGGGATTTAAATGACTTGGATCTCACAGAATTTTCCACTCAACTGAAAACTCTGCACTCCGACATTTCATCCCTCTCTTGCCCAAACCTTGTGGCTTTACAGTATAATTCAGCACTAAAATCAACACTTGACAAAACTGCACCCTCCTCTATTCGCCTTACATCAATCACTTGATGGCAACCGTGGCTCACCAAACAGACCAGATATCTTCAGCGATGTTCATGGGCTGCTGGAAGGCAGTGGAGGAAATCAAGATTCTTGAACAGGCCATTGCATTTGGGTTTATTGGATAGGGTTTTGGTTGAGTCACTTATTCCTGATAACCCTCGTATACCAATACAGGTATACCCCGCTCATACAGCGGGTTAGGGACCGGAGCCCCGCTGTAAAGTGAAAACTGCCTTAAAGTGAAACAAGGCAGTTTTAGCTTTCTTTTCACTTGCCAGTGTGTTTAAAAACTTACATGTTTTAACTAACTTATATTAGGTGTACAATAGCGCTAAGTTTAGTTTAACACTCGCACAGCACAGTATTCAATAAATACTGTACCTGTAAAATAGTGACAATCACTGTGGTACAATTTGTATAGCACTGAGACACAGATTGCACTGTAATGCTGTAAACAGAGTGAACAAAGCATAATAAAATGGTGCCAGTCACTTTTCTTGCAATCGCACAAAGATTACAGCACTGTTTTAAAATCCTTGGAGGTTGAACTTCAGCTCCACAAAGCGCTGTATTAGCGAAGCGCTGTAAAGTGAAGCGCTGTAAAGTGAGGTATACCTGTATTTCATTATCTACCCAAAACCCATAAAAGTGTAAGTAATTCCCCTGGACGTCCAATCATTTCAGGGATTGGGTCCTTATTTGAGCCTACATCTGAGTGGATTGATTCGATCCTCCAAGCCCTTGTGCAGAATCTCAAGAGCTATCTGAGAGATTCTAGTCATTTATTAAAAGTTGTTTCAAATGGTAAGTGGGAAAGCAATTATAAATGGGTTGTCTTGGATGCAGTTTCATTATATTCATGTATCCCACACTCTCTTGGGATACAAGCTGTCAATTATTTCTTTGCGAATTGTACCAGATTTTTTAATGAGAACAAAGTTTTCCTGTGTGAGTTTGTTGATTTTTTACTGAAACATAATTTCTTCACGTTTGACAGAGAGTTCTACATACAGATTTGCGGAACTGCTATGGGGGCAAAATTCACTCCCTCTTTCACAAATCTGTATGTAGGCTGGTGGGAAGCTGCTTACCTATACACTGGCAATAATCCTTTCAACAGTAAAATAATAATGTACATGCGGTTTATTGATGATTTGTTTTTTATCGTTAAGGAACCATTTGATTTTGTGAGTTTTAAAGAATACTTCAACTCTAACAACCTTAATTTGAGATTCGTTGGAGATCCCCCGAGTAATTAAGTAAATTTTTTAGATTTATGTGGGGATGCCATTAATGGTGTTTTGTTATCAGTGACACATTTCGTAAACCGACCGCTGGGAATACCATCTTGCACGCTAAGTCATGCCATCCACCACATTTGGTGAGGTCAACACCCAGGGGCCAGTTTATGAGATTACGGCGAAACACAAACTCTAACAAATTATTTGACAAACAGGCTAGAGCTTTGATTATATACCTGCAAGCAAGAGGCTATGAGAAAAAAACAGTTAGAGAGCACTTTTGAAGACATCAAAAACTAAAACAAAGTGATTTGATTGTCCCTATTAAGAGAGCCAATGTGGTCAATCAGTATAAGATAGTTTTTCTCCACTGAGTATTCCAGTCCATTTTATTAGGTATGTTCCATATTAAGGAAAAAATTAAACATATTAAAGGATGATAATGCTTTGGTTAATATAACTGAGAAATGTAAATTTGTCCCTAAAAAAAAAACAATGACACTATCGACTAAATTGGCCCGAGTCTTGTATGTACAGGATCTACTACTAATAGTGAATGGTTAAGGAGGAAAGGCATGTACAGGTTTGGGAATGGCACATGCATTACCTGTGGAGTATTACAGGTTGGTAATGACTGTAAAAGCACAGTCACCAATGAGGAATTTGCTAGCAAATTTTATGCAAACTGTCTGAGTTCTTTTGTAGTTTATCTATTGGAGTGTAAAGTGTGTTCCCTTCAATACGTAGGTCAAACCTCCAGAGAATTGAGGTCCCGTGTGAGGGAACATATTAAAGACACTAGGGACTTTGTTAAAGAGCCCGCGGTAGCGAGGCATCATAATTTGTTTCATATGACAAATGTATTCAACATGAAAGTAAAGGTAATTGATAAAGTGATACCACTATCAAGAGGTGGTGATAGACACAAGCTGCTTCAAAAGCAGAAACTGTACTGGATTTACAGGTTGCGAACAATTACCCCTACAGGGCTCAATAGGGAATGGGATATGAGTTATTTCATAGACTAGTTTTCTTGGCTTTATCTGTATTTTTTGTTTACAAATTGGACCTAGTAAATTGATGCATATATTTTTTGACATATATATGTGTGTGTATGTATGTGAGTATATATGTATGTATACATTTTGTCTATATATTTTTTTACTGATATTATTTGTCAAGATTCTAGTGCTCATCATCTGAAATTATACTATAGGTATTATCCATGTTTGTGAATGTTTATATATATGAAGCTTGTGATACTTGTACCTGTGAACTTGTTTATAACATATGTTTTGTGCAAATTGTGTACAAGATAAGACACATCCTCAGAGCCATATCATCAGAGTTTGCCTTTTTACATTTTAGGCTTATGTGCATGTGTGTGGAGTCCGTTATTGAAGTACATCATATTTGTTAGTACAGATATATATATATATATATATATATATATTTATTTATTTATATATATATATATTTATTTATATATATATATATATATATATATATATATACACATATGAAACAAAATGTTTTTAGTTTTTATTCATAAATTTACAAATTTGTGGATTTGAATTTATATATACAGTATATACTATGCTGAACATGTATGTATATTTATTTACCAGAGTACTTTATAACTGTGAAATTTGTTTAATATTCATATATTTGTTAAGGTGTATACTTGTGTCTTTATTGCCCATAGTAATATGATAATTTTACTGTTTGCACAAACATTTATTTATTTTTATCTGTGTTTAATTCACTGCCCAATTATGGGTTGGGGTGTTCCCTATAAATAGGAAGCCTGTGTAGCACTCACTATCCTATGATTAAGTGCCTGGTGTGGCACGAAACTAGTTAGGACAATTTTGACTATGTACTTTGGTTTTTAAACCTAATAAAGTCATTTTAATTTTAAACAGCCTTTTTTCTTGGTGCTTCTTTTACATTTGTGCAGCTGCATACCCTTTTGTTTTGGATTTTTAATTTTGGCCGTCTGGCTATTGCAGCATGCACCCCTTCCAGCTAGAGCCTTGTGGTTTGTTCCACTTCCTCTCTTCTGTTACACACAGTGTTCTGAAGGCTGCAGCGGCTAGGACTGTTTGTTTGTCTGATCTCTTCCTCTTTACTCAACCAGATTTCCAACTGCCTCTCTGCAATTTCCTCTTGGATGTCTTCACACTACCTCCAACTCAATCTGTCCAAAACTGAGCTACTTCTTATTCCTCCCTCTTCGAGACATCCAACACTTGACATTTCACTGACGGTTGGAGACTCTATTCTCAACACCTCACCCCAGGTCCGCTTGGGGTCACACTTGACTAAGAACTCAAATTCAACCCACATATACAAGTGCTTACCAAATCCTGCCAGTCACACTTACGCAACATTCCCAGAATTCGTCCCTTCCTTACTCAAAAAACTACAAAAATACTAATTAATTCCCTCATTTTGTCACGCATTGATTATTGCAATCTACTTCTAAATGGCCTTCCAAAATACCACCTTTCCTCCCTCCAATCTATTATAAATGCTTCTGCTGGACTTATCCATCTAAGTCGCCAATCTACATCAGCTGCTCTGCTCTGCCAGTCTCTACACTGGCTCCCCATATACTCCAAAATACAATTTAAAGTATTAACCTTAACTTACAAAGCACTCAACAGTCTAACTCCCAACTATATTTCCTCTCTCATCGTGAAATATTCCCCATCCCGTCCTCTTCAATCAACCTCTGACATATGTCTCTCCACTCCTGTTATTTCTATGTCCCATTCCCGTCTCCAAGACTTCTCACGTGCTGCTCCTGTCCTCTGAAACTCTCTACCCCACTCCATAAGACTGTCTCCTACCTTGTATAGCTTCAGACGCTCCTTGAAAACCCACCTATTCAGAGAGGCTTACCATGTCTCCTCCATCTCTCATCCTAGCCAAACTAATACATGAACTGCCTGACTCACTGCTACAACTACAATCGATGATGGACCAGGAAACAGAAGACAGTAGCAAGTTAATCTCAGTCCAATTCTAGATACATTTCAAATAAATACACAAGGCCAGATTACAAGTGGCGTGCTATTTAGCGCTTTTGCTCAAGCAATAACACCGCCAGAAATAATCTTTGTGCACACGCGGTTAACGCTAGTATTAAAAGTTAAAAGTAAAAGTTTTTCTCGAGAACTAAAACCGACACGCACTAACTTTAGGATTTCTTATATCGCAACTGCGCTAACTTATTCTCCCCATAGAATACAATGGAGAGCGCAGAAGAAAAAACCTAACACTTATCACTTGGACGCTGACCTGACAGGAGTTATAGTTATTAATAGTTCACATTCCAATGTTCTTCACATACAGGAAAACGTTATTTTTATTTGAAATATTTCTATGTTTATATATATATATATATACATATGCCTATACCTGTATATATATATTTATATACATATATAGGTATAGATATATATTTTTTCAATATGATCATCCGGCACCAACAGATGAACATATCAGACAGTGACACAGACAGTGTCACTGTCTATAATGATCTTGCAATCTAGCTTTATATAGTAACGGAGCACTGATCTTACTATGTTACCATATGAATGCAAATGAAGGAAGACCGCAAACAGCAAGTCTTGGTTGTCAATTGATAAACAAGACTGCTTGGGCTTCCAGCATGTCAGACATAGCTCTACGTAATGCAGTACAATGGGCTATGTACCACAGGACATAGGGCTATATACCACATGACGAAGATCTATATCCAATTGGGATAAAGGGTTCAAAGAGAAAAAACAAACCTGGTTCATTTTACAATACTGTGAAAATTGGCAAATATTCAAGTGACATGTCCTAACCCTTCTTTACTTTAAAATATTTAGTATTTGTTTAACCCCTTACCCAGTATGTCGGCTGTCATTTTCACTGAAAGGCATTAAATAACACAGAGGGAGGCATGTAGGAATAGAGTGTCTTGACGCTTTTGGTTAGATAGACACTATTAAAAGGCTAAAAAACCTTATGGACACGTGATCTACATGGACATCGGTTTCATTGATGGGTTAAAAGATAAAATTATGACATATATATTATATTATATATGGAAAGTTGTACTTCAAATAGAAACATTTAAATTATTTAAAAATAATAATAAACGGACACTTTACTCAAACAGCATTTAAATATGGTGATTTTTTTTTTTACTAAAGAAAATGTAAGGGGGAAAGCTGTTTTAATTTTAATTGAAACTAATACAACTGTATCAGTAATATACATCCTGCTAATGCTCATTGACTGATACATACTTCCTGCTAATGCTAATTGGCAGATACATACTTCCTGCTAACGCTCATTGGCTTATACATACTTCCTGCTAGTGCTCGTTAGCTGATATGTACTTCCTGCTACTGTGCATTGGCTGATACATACTTCCTGCTAATGCTCATTAGCTGATATGTACTTCCTGCTAGTGCTCATTAGCTGATATGTACTTCCTGCTAATGCTCATTGACTGATACATACTTCCTGCTAATGCTAATTGGCTGATACATAATTCCTGCTGATGCTCATTGGCATATACGTACTTCCTGCTAGTGCTCGTTAGCTGATATGTACTTCCTGCTAATGCGCATTGGCTGATACATACTTCCTGCTAATGCTCATTGGCTGATATGTACTTCCTGCTAGTGCTCATTAGATAATATGTACTTCCTGCTAATGCTTATTGACTGATACATACTTCCTGTTAATGCTAATTGGCTGATACATACTTCCTGCTAATGCTAATTGGCTGATACATAATTCCTGCTAACGCTCATTGGCATATATGTACTTCCTGCTAGTGCTTGTTAGCTGATATGATACTCTACCTGTCCTCACTTATCAACAAATACACTCCTGCCCGCCCCCTAAGATCCAACAATGACCTGCTTCGTGCGTCCTCTACCATCACCTCCTCTCATGCTAGACTACAGGACTTCTCTCGTGCGGCACCAACCCTCTGGAACGCACTTCCTTGTGCTGTCAGACTTGCCCCTAACCTCTCCTCCTTTAAACGTTCCCTAAAGACCTTTCTGTTCAGGGAAGCTTATCACCCGACTTATTAACATACTAACTTCACTTAACTAACAGCTGCCCTCTATCTCCTCACTAATATCATTCTCACCTTTGCAGTCCCCACCTCCTGTTTCCCATCCTACCCATCTAGATTGTAAGTTCCCACGGGAATAGAGCCCTCAATTCCCCCTGTTTTTGTCTGTAAAATTTTGTCTTATCGTATTGTTTCTCCATTGTACTCTTATCCTTGTACCCATGGGCAGCGCTGTGCAATCTGTTGGCGCTTTATAAATAAAAAATAATAATAATATGTACTACCTGCAAATGTGCATTGGCTGATACATACTTCCTGCTAGTGCTCATTGGCTGATACGTAATTCCTGCTAGTGTTCATTGGCAGATACGTTCTTCCTATTAATGTTCATTGGCTGACATTGAGAATTGGTACCTAGCAGCTCATGAGCCTTATCAGGAGCTATAAAACTAATACTGATGTATTCATTTTATGTTAAGTTTAACAGCATTTTACATCACTTTTTCTTCAGGCAAAACAATTGCACCATGTTTGCACATGAATGATTGACTGACAGAAAAAAAATTAGCACCTTCTCCCATTTAGGATACAGATAAAGGGGTAGATTTACCAATGTGCGGGCGGACATGATCCGCTGTAGCAGATCATGTCCGCCGCACATCGATAAATGCCGACAGCATACATTCGTTTTTTTGTTGCACAAGCATTTCCAGTGAATTGCTTGTGCAATGCCGCCCCCTGCACATTCATGGCCAATCAGCCACTAGCAGGGAGTGTTAATCAACCCAATCATATCCGATCTTAAGACCGCTGCTTCTTAACTCCTGATTCCGGCAAGCCTGAAGCTGGTTGACAGCTTGATAAATCAGCCCCAAAAAGTTAAACATGTAATAAAGTGCTCAGACATCTGATTCTGCAGTGTAAGAGGAAACACATATAAACAAGGTTTATGTTAGCAAGCAGGAAACGCATACCAGTTGCAGTCAGTAAGCTGTAGAGGCAGGGCTAGAGAGGAAAAAGAGACAGACATTAACAGACAAACAAAAGAACAAAAATGAAAAACACATTCTCTTCCCTGCTTTACTTTATTAAATATTTATCTTTTAAAATCACATATTATCTTCTCAAACAAGAGTATATAGTCATTTTTAATGTTCTTTAAAGCAATAAAAGAGAAAATTTAGTGAACCTATTTTGCATCACAGTCCCCTAAAAATAATGAGATACAGCAGCTCAGATCATTCAATGTGAGAACAATTGGATAAAGAGGCATATTTATCAAGCCGTCAACCGCAAATACGCTGGAATTCCGCAGCATAATTGTGGAGAGCCTGATTCCCCTTATTTATCAAAGCCTACAGACCGGCAAAAGTTGAAATTTGTGATGTAACATACGATCCGCTGGTCTCAGTCAGACACAGATCGATGCTTACGCAAATTCGGCACTATCTGAAAACTTTTGCTATTTAACAAATATCTACCAGGTACGGTTGCCACTATTCCGGCCCAGCTTACCTGCTTTTCAATGCGCCGCCCTGGAGGTGGCGGATGCCATAGGAATCAATGGGAGTCTGAAAGCAGCGAAAGCTTATGTTCACTGCTGTCCGATATCCCATTGATTCCTATGGGAGAATAAAAGTTATGTTTACACCTAACACCCTAACATATACCCCGAGTCTAAACACCCCTAATCTGTCGCCCCCTACATCGCCGCCACCTACATTATACTTATTAACCCCTAATCTGCCGCCCCCTACATCCCGCCACCTACATTATACTTATTAACCCCTAATCTGCCGCCCCCTACATCGCCGCCACCTACATTATACTTATTAATCCCTAATCTGCCGCCCCCTACATCGCTGCCCCCTACATTATACTTATTAACCCCTAATATGCCACCCCTACACCGCCGCCACCTACATTATACTTATTAACCCCTAATCTGCCGTCCCGACACCGCCGCCACCTACATAAAGTTATTAACCCCTATACTGCCGCTCCCAGACCCCGCCGCCACCTACATAATGTTATTAACCCCTATCCGGCCGCTCCCGGACCCCCGCCGTCACCTAAGTAATGTTATTAACTCCTATCCCACCGCTCCCGGAGCCCACCGCAACTAAATAAATGTATTAACCCCTAAACCCCTGGCCTCCCACATCACTACCACGTATTAAACCTATTAACCCCTAAACCTAACAACCTGCTAACTTTACATTAAATATTAACTCATCCCTATCTTATAATAAATTTAAACTTACCTTTAGATTTAAATTAAACTATATTAAACTATTAATTAATCAGCACTAACTATTACACTAAAATTACATAAAACTATATTAGACTACTAATTAACCTACCCTAACTATTATACTAAAATTACATTAAACTATATTAAACTTTTAATTAACCTACCCTATTAGACTAAAATTACATTAAACTATACTAAACTAATAATTAATCTACCCTAACTGTTATACTAAAATTACATTAAACTAAAATTAAATTAAATATATTATATAGTTAAAAACCTAACCCTACTCAAATAATTTAAATCTATTAGTAAAAATTACAAAGTTACAAAAAACTAAGTTACACAAAATAACAAACACTAAGTTACAAAAAAAAACACTAAGTTACAAAAAATTTAAAATAAATTATCAAATATTTAAACTAATTACACCTAATCTAAGAGCCCTACGAAAATAAAAAGCCCCCCCCAAAATAAAAAAAACCCTAGCCTACAATAAACTACCAATGGCCCTTAAAAGGGCCTTTTCCAGGGCATTGCCCCAAAGAAATCAGCTCTTTTACCTGTAAATAAAAAATACAAATACCCCATCAACAGTAAAACCCACCACCCACACAACCAACCCCCCCCCAAATAAAAACCTAATCTAAAAAACCTAAGCTCCCCATTGCCCTGAAAAGGGCATTTGTATGGGCATTGTCCTTAAAAGGGCATTTAGCTCTTTTTCAAAAGCCCAAACCCTACTCTAAAATTAAAACCCACCCACTAAATCCTTAAAAAAGCCTAACACTAACCCCCGAAGATCCACTTACAGTTTCTGAAGAGCCGACATCCATCCTCAACAAAGCGGCAGAAGTCCTTATCGAAGCCGGCAGAAGTCTTCATCCAAGCGGGCCAACATCTTCATCCAACCGGGCAGAAGTCTTCATCCAGAGGGCATCTTCTATCTTCATCCATCTGGCGCGGAGCGGCTCCATCTTCAAGACATCCGACGCGGAGCATCCTCTTCTTTCGACGTCTTCTTCAACAATGAAGGTTCCTTTAAATGTCGTCATCCAAGATGGCGTCCCTTAGATTCCGATTGGCTGATAGAATTCTATCAGGCAAATAAAGATAATAATATCGTTCTTTATGAGATAATAATAGCTCTGTTATAGAATGATCTTAGCCTTAGATAGTTATAATCCAATAGTATGTACTATGCGCTAATTATAACTCCCAATAGCAGTAGCTAAGTGATATACTACAAAGCATTTGTTAGACTTATGCAAGGCAGTACCATCATTCTTAAACAACCTAGGGGTTAAAGTAATTTTAAATTGAGCATGTATGTGTTGTGCCTGTTTGTAAATTATTTAATCAAGTAGTATGAATGAATGATGAGTATGTGAATTTCAATATTATTTTCAATTGCACTAATCCACTTTTAAAATAAGAAGACAGTAGCAATCTTTATTTGCACAATCTACTGTGATTTTTTTTTTAAAATAATATACTGTAGATTATTACAGGGTGTGATTAAATTAAAACTCTTCCTTAAATTGCAGATACATTTTATATGTTAATATGTGCTTATTTGCTATTAAGCATATAAAAGATTTAGATAGATCATGCAATTTTAAACAACTTTCCAATTTACTTCTATTATCAAATGTGCTTCTTTATTTTGGTATCTATGCACTACTTGGAGCTAGCTGAACACATTAGGTGAGACAATGACAAAAGACATATATGTGCAGCTACCAATCTGCTACATTTAGCCACCAATCAGTGAGTGCTACCCTGGTTCTGAACCAAAAATGGGACGGCTCCTAAGCTTACATTCCTGCTTTTCAAATAATGATACCAAGAGAAGGAAGACAAATTGACAATAGGAGTAAATTAGAAAGTTGCTTAAAAGGACACTCAAGTCAAAAACAAAATTTATGCTTACCTGATAAATTTCTTTCTTTCCGGATATGGAGAGTCCACAACGTCATTCAATTACTAGTGGGAATATCACTACTGGCCAGCAGGAGGAGGCAAAGAGCACCACAGCAAAGCTGTTAAGTGTCACTCCCATACCCATAATCATCAGTCATTCAACCAAAGAAAAATGGAAAAGGAATAACATAAAGGTGTAGAGGTGCCTGAGGTTTAGTAAAAAATAACTGTCTTAATAAAGGGTGGGGTCATTTTGTTTTCTTTCCTAAGATATAGAGAGTCCGTCCCCACAACGTCATTCAATTACTAGTGGGAACCAATACCCAAGCTAGAGAACACAGAATGAACAGGGAGGGAGAACAAGACAGGCAGACCTAAACAGAAGGCACCACCACTTGAAGAATCTTTCTCCCAAAAGAGGCCTTAGTCGAGGCAAAAGTATCAAATTTGGAAAAAGTATGCAGAGAGGACCAAGTTGCAGCCAAGCAAATCTGTTCTACAGAAACTTCATTTTTGAAAGCCCAAGAAGAGGAGACAGCCCTAGTGGAATGAGCTGTAATTCTCTCAGGAGGCTACTGTCCAGCAGTCTCATAAGCAAAAAGAATCATACTTCTCAACCAGAGGGAAAGAGAAGTAGAAGTAGCCTTCTGACCCTTACGCTTTCAAACAAGCAAACAGGGCAGAAGACTGGCGAAAATCCTTAGTCACCTGAAGGTAGACTTTTAGAGCAAGCACAACATCCAAGCTGTGCAACAGACGTTCTTTATGAGAAGAAGGATTGGGACAGAGAGAATGAACAACAATTTACTGATTAATATTTCTATCCGAAAGCACTTTAGGAAGAAACCCCAATTTAGTACGAAGAACCGCCTTATCCACATGAAAGGTAAGGTAATGAGAATAACACTGCAAAGTCGAGAGTTCCGATAGCAATAAGAAACAAAACCTTCCAAGATAGCAACTTAATATCTATGGAATGCATTGGCTCAAACGGAACCTGCTGCAAAACAAGATTAAGGCTCCAAGGAGGAGCAACAGGTTCAAGCACAGGCCTGATTCTGACCAGGGCCTGACAAAAAGATTGAACATCTGGCACATCCTCCAGAAGCTTGTGTAACAAAATAGATAATGCAGAAATCTGACCTTTCAGAGAACTGACTGACAACCCTTTCTCCAGACCTTCCTGGAGAAAAGACAAAATTCTAGGAATCCTGACTCTACTCCAAGAGTAGCCCTTAAATTCACACCAATAAAGGTATTTACGCCATACCTTATGGTAATTTTTTTGAGTAACAGGCTTGCAAGCCTGGATCATGGTCTCAATTAACGACTCAGAAAATCCACGCTTAAACAGAACTAAGCGTTCAATCTCCAAGCAGTCAGTTTCAGGGAAACAAGATTTGGATGGAGGAATGGACCCTGAGTTAGAAGGTCCTTCCTCAGAGGCAACCTCCAAGGCGGCTGACATGACATCTTCACTAGGTCTGTATACCAGATCCTGCGAGGACATGCAGGAGCTACTAGAATTACAGATACTCTCTCTTGTTTGATATGAGCAATAACTCATGGAAGGAGCGCAAATGGAGGAAATAGGTATGCTAGACCGAAATCCCAAGGAACCACCAGAGCATCTATCAAAGTGGCCTAAGGATCTCTTGACCTTGAACAGTACCTTGGAAGCTTGGTGTTCTGCCGAGACGCCATCAGATCCAACTCCGGAACCCCCCTATTTGAGGGTTACCTTAGAGAACACCTCTGAAAGGAGAGCCCACTCCCTGGGATGAAATGTCTGTCTACTCAGGAAATCGACTTCCCAGTTATCCACTCCAGGTATGTGGATGTCAGATAGACAACAATTGTGAGCTTCTGCCCACTGAATAATCAGTGCCACCTCCTTCATGGCTAAGAAACTCTGAGTTCCTCCCTGGTGGTTGATGTAAGCCACTGAGGTGATGTTGCAGGACTGAAACCTGATAAACTGGGCTAAAGACAATTGAGGCCAAGCCATCAGAGCATTGTAAATCACTCTCAACTCCAAGATGTTTATGGGGAGAGCAGACGCCTCCCGAGTCCATAGTCCCTGCGCTTTTAACAAGTCCCAGACTGCTCCCCAGCCTTGCAGGCTGTCATCCGTGGTCACAATAACCCAGGAAGGTCTCCAGAAGCATGTGCCCTGAGACAGATGGTCCTGAAAAAGCCACCATGGGAGAGAGTCTCTTGACGATTGGTCTAGATCTATCCTTTGAGACAGATCTGAATGGTCTCTGTTACTTTGTCTGAGCATGCATAATTGCAGAGCTCTCAAATGGAATTGAGCAAAGGGAATGATGTCCATGGAAGCGATCATCCGACCAATTACCTCCATACATTGAGCCACTGATGGCCGAACAGTAGACTGAAGAGAGAGGCAAGAGGAGAGAAATTTGTATTTTATGACCTCCTTCAGAAGAATTTTCATAGATAGGGAATCTATTATGGTCCCTAAGAAAACCACCCTTGTAGCTGGAACCAGGAAACTTTGTGGGAATGTAGAAAATACAACAATATCTCTGTATGAGAGTTTGCTTGTTGAAAAGATGGCGCCTGAACCAATATGTCATCCAGGTATAACACCACTGCAATTCCACGAGACCTGATCACTGCCAAGAGAGCCCCCAGAACTTTGAGAAAATTCTGGGAGCTGTGGCAAGTACAAACGGAAGAGCCACAAACTGAAAGTGTTTGTCTAGAAAGGCGAAGCTCAGGAATTTGTGATGATCTCTGTGGATGGGAACAAGAAGATATGCGTCCTTCAGGTCTATGGTCGTCATGAACTGACAGTCTTAGACCAAGGGAATAATATAACAAATGGTTTCTATTTTGAAGGACGGTACCCTGAGAAACTTGTTGAGGCACTTTAGGTCTAAAATGGGTCAAAAAAGTTCCCTTTTATTTGGGAACCACGGACAGATTTGAATAGAATCCTATACCCTGTTCCATTACTGGAACAGGAACAATCACTCCCAGGGAGGAAAGGTCCTGAACCTGTCTGCAGATAATCTTGAGAGGTAGAATTTGCCCCTGGGAGGGAAAGTTTTTAATTCTATTTTGTAACCCTAAGATACTATGTCCACAGCCCAAGGATCTGGGACATCGCGTCTCCACGCTTGACCAAACAGGGAAAGTCTGCCCCCCACTTGATCCGATCCGGGAATGGGGGCAGACCCTTCATGCTGACTTAGACTCAGCTGAGGGTTTCTTTGATTGCTTTAATTAGTTGTGGTAGGTGGCGCAAACCAAGTTGCTATTCCCAATGTGTCTTACTGTAAATATGTGTGATAATATGTGGGCTCAATATATGTTAATGTTTTGAAAAGTACTATTTTATATTCTCTTATGGAAAAAATTGGATGTCGAAACTTTTTAAAAAATATATATATTATACTTTATTTGATTCCGGTAAATTTACCCAATAATAGTGATGCTAAAAGTACAATTAAACAAATATTATTACAAATTCCTTCAAAGTTTAAAAAATTACACCGGTGTCTCTATATATCTATGTATAAAATGTACGTAATATATAAAAAATATATGAATATATAAAAATTAAAATAAAATAATATCGTTGAAATCTTGCAATTTATACAGTTATAGGTTTATCACAAGTTGTAATTTCTAACAAAATGTTTATAAATACAATTTAATAGTGGATTGTGATAAACCTATAATTGTATTTACAAACATTTTGTTAGAAATTACAACTTGTGATAAACCTATAACTGTATAAATTGCAAGATTTCAACGATATTTTATTTTAATTTTTATATATTCATATATTTTTATATATTACGTACATTTTATACATAGATATATAGAGACACCGGTGTCATTTTTTAAACTTTGAAGGAATTTGTAATAATATTTGTTTAATTGTACTTTTAGCATCACTATTATTGGGTAAATTTACCGGAATCAAATAAAGTATAATATATATTTTTTTTAAAAAGTTTCGACATCCAATTTTTTCCATAAGAGAATATAAAATAGTACTTATCAAAACATTAACATATATTGAGCCCACATATTATCACACATATTTACAGTAAGACACATTGGGAATAGCAACTTGGTTTGTGCCACCTACCACAACTAATTATAACTCTTTAAACTTTGGGATAAAGTTTACTTCAGGTGTGCTAGATTCCCCACCAGCTAGACAGTCTAACCCTACCAAACATTTCTTTGATTGCTTCCCCTTATTCCAAGACTGATTGGGCTTCCAAGAAGACTTGGACTGCTCCTGCTTGGAAGAGGGAGAGGAAGACTTTTGACCTTTGAAGTTACGAAAGGAACGAAAATTACTTTGCCGTCCTTTGAGTCTGTTCTTCTTGTCTTGCGGTAGAAAAGACCCTTTTCCACCCGTAATATCAGAAATTATTTCTGCCAGACCAGGTCCGAACAAGGTCTTACCCTTGTAAGGAAGGGCTCGAAGTTTGCACTTAGAGGTAACATCAGCTGACCAAGACTTTAACCACTATGCCCTGCGGGCTAGGACAGTGAAGCCAGACAACTTGGCTCCCAGTCTAATAACTTGCATGTTAGCATCAGAAATAAAGGAATTGGCTAGTTTGAGAGCTTTAATCCAATCTTGTATCTCCTCCAATGGAGTCTCTACTAAAATTGATTCAGACAAGGCGTCAAGAATCTTTAATGGATTCAGCAACAGGAAACATCTTTTTAAATACAGGAGATGGGGAGAAAGGAATCCCTGGCTTCTCTCATTCCTGTGAAATAACGTCTGTCACACAGTCTGGGACAGGAAAAACTTCCATAAAGGAAAGAACATCATAGTATTTATTAAGATTACTAGACTTTGACAATAACAGAAGTATCGTACCTCCTTTAACAGTACACAAAGTTGTTCAAGTTTAAGAGGCATATTTATCAATGTGCGAGCGGACATGATACAAAGTAGCGTATCATGTCCACTGCATACGCTGTCAGCAGTTATCATTGCACCAGCAGTTCTTGTGAACTGCTGGTGCAATGCCGCCCCCTGCAGGTTCACAGCCAATCGCAGATTCGCGGCCTCAGAGCAAGCGGACAAGTTATGGACCACTGCTTCATAAATTCTGTTTCCGGTGAGCCATACGGAGCTTGATAAATATGCCCCTAAATCTGAAGTTCACTTCTTCAGTATCAGATGAAGGAATAATAATGTCCGAATCTGAGATTTCACCCTCAGAGGCTACCGACGTATCCTCCTCATAAGACTTATGAGGGAGGGCAACTTGCGGAGCAGTAGGTGGAACAGAAACCTTACTATCTGAATGTCTAATTTTCCTCTTGCGTTTTCCCAGCATAGGAAAAGCAGATAATGCAGCAGATACCGCAGAAGATACCTGTGCAGAAAAATCTGCATGCAAATAAACTCCTCCAGGAGGCTGAGAGGAACTGCAGGGCACTATATGTGATGCCATAGAGGCTTGGGACGTTTGAGGAGAAAGCTGTGGCATTGCCTGAACAGCATCATCCTGAGAGACATTGGGCTCAGAGGGCAACAATTTATCTTTAAATTGAAGTGTTCTAGCTAAGCATGCAGCACAGAATTGCGTAGGCAAAACAGTTTGTGTCTCAAGGTATAACAAGCATTTGTCCATGTCCATAATACTAAATAAAAAATTCCCCAAGGGACACTGAACCCAAATTTTTTCTTCTGTGATTCAGATTGAGCAGGGAATTTTAAGCAACTTTCTAATTTACTCCTATTATAAATTGTTATTCGTTCTCTTGCTATCTTTATTTGAAAAAGAAGGCATCTAAGTAAGAAGCCAGCCAATTTTTGGTTCAGACCTGGACAGCACCAATCAACAAGAACAACCCAGGTTGTTCACCAAAAATAAATGGGCCAGCTTCTAAACTTACATTCTTTCTTTTCAAATAAAGATACTAAGAGAATGAATAAAATTTCATAATAGCAGTAAATTAGAAATTTGCTTAAAATTGCATGCTCTATCTGAATCACGAAAGAAAAAATTTGGGTTCAGTGTCCCTTTAATGTTATGCAAAAATTATTTAAAATAATAAACCAATCAGGCCCCCTACACCTCAGACAGGCTGAGGTGCCTTACCGTAAAACTTATACACAATTTGGCTGCCAGAAGTCGCTAAAACGATCATATAGTAGATCGACACTGAAGAGACTGAAATGCAATGACGCCACTCCACTCCGTGAATATCTGACAGCAGAGAGAAGTCACATGACACGCAGAAACTATGCAGCAAGTAAGAGGCGCGCAATTTCCTCTACCTAAAACACCGGAGCTTAATTTACACAAACGCTCAAGCAGTCTGTCAGTTAGCCTGTTCTAGCTAAACTATCAAAAAAACGAACTGTCAAATTTTAAGTTTATACATAAATTCCTGTATAAAACATAAGCCACACACATACGCTAATAAAGTATTTCAACAAAATTAGCACAAAGAGGAAAAACGTCCCAATAAAGCAAAGATTAGCCCCTAGTCTCAACATACATAGGGGCCTATTTATGAAAGGCCTGTCGGACATGATCCAACATTAAGGATCACGTCCGACAGACCTCGCTGAACAATACGCTCTCCGCATTCAGCATTGCACCAGCAGCTTGTGAACTGCTGGTGCAATGCTGCCCCCTGCAGATTTGCGGCCAATCGGCTGCTAGCAGGGGGGTGTCAATCAACCCGATCGTATTCGATGATGTCTGTCCACCTCCTCAGAGCTGCTTCAAATATGGCCCCTCAAGCTTCATACGGAGCTTGATAGATATGCCCCATAATGTGCCTGCCCACTGCCAAAGAAAATCCTGTATAAAGGATTTTTAAAATGTCCCCATCTACTGCATATGACATATTTTTCTGAAGTGCAAGTCTCCAAGACCTAGAAGACAAAAGCACTTACCTGCAGTCTAACTGTCCGGCAGGAAGACAGCTCACAAGGCGTGAAAGGACACATACTCATTACAGAGACCTGTAGAAAAAGAAACAGAGTAGTCAACTTTGGCTTTTTGTACCATGGGCAGCAATGTGTTAGGAAACAAAGCAAGGACTACCTCACAACTTCCTAACTGCTTAAAAGCCACCACTACTCTACTGAAGAGATTGATGTGGACTCAGCTAAACCCAAATCCATGCTTGCAGGGAAAAGTACCCGAAAAAGGAATTAATTTCTTCAGACACCAAACTTCACCTCCTCCATTGACAGAGGCAAAGAGAATGACTAGGGATTGTGGGTAGGGGAGTGACAGTTAACAGCTTTTCCGTGGTGCTCTTTGCCTCCTCCTGCTGGCCAGGAGTGATATTCCCACTAGAAATTGAATGACCTTGTGGATTCTCCATATCTTAGGAAAAAATGAACTTTTATGATTCAAAAAAAGCATGCATTTTTAGTACACTTTTCAATTTACTTCCATTATCACATTTTGCACAGTCTTTTTACACACTTTCTGGGGAACAAGATCCTACTGAGCATGTGCACAAGCTCACAGGCTATACATATACTAGTCTGTGATTGGCTGATGTCAGTCACATGATACAGGGGGCCGGAAAATGGGAGAAAAAATAAATTAAAAAATCTACTGTTTATTTCAAATTCAGAGTAGGTATTGAATCATTGTAGGTATTGAATCACGTTAATTATGCAATTCTAATGCATTGAGAGGTCCTTTAAAATTGCAAGCTCTATCTGAATCATGAAAGAAAAAAATTGGGTTTCATATCCCTTTAAATAAGTGTTAAGTTTTAGAAAGTAATGAACATCATCATGATGAAACTTAGGCTTCACTTATCTAATCTGTCATGCTAAGGATAATTAGGGACATATATAAAAAGTCACTAATTTGTACAAACAATGGCTGTTTGAAATATAGCAATGTTAAATAGGCTTTAAAGGGACATGAAATTCAAAATGTTTCTTTTGTTTTTCAGATAGAGAATACAATTTAAAAATAGTTTCCATTTTACTTCTGTTATCAAATTTGCTTCATTCTCATGTTATTCTTTGTTGAAGATATATCTAGATAGGTAGCATGCACATGCCTGAAGCACTACATTATAGGAAATAATGCTGCCATCTAGTACTCTTGCTAATGTATAGCACTGTAGCAAAACTGACGCCATATACTGCTGCAGATACGTGCACACTCCTGAGCTTACATCCCTGCTCTTTAACAATAGATAACAAAAAAATATAGAAAATTTTAATAATAGAAGTAAATTGGAAAGTTGTTTAAAATTGTATGTTCTATCTAAATCATAAAAGAAAATGTTTCTTAATACCCCTTTAAATGCCCCTTTATGAGCTCATTTTTAACTGTTAAAGGGATAGAAAGTCAAAATATGAAATGTTCATGTGTGCACTGCAATGTGAAATAGAAGCATTTTTGCAATATACTTTCATTAGCAAAAATTATAGGAAAAGGTGGCAAAATAATTAAGGATTAAATAAATAAGTACCTGGTAGAAAGTTGGTGGGTGGAGCCTATGGGATATATATATGTTAACTATTAGGTGTGTTTATTAACTTGCAGGTAGATTACAAGTTATGCGCGCTAGAGGGTTTTTAAAGAACGCAACAAAAGTTGCGTTTTTTAACCCTCTATAGCGCAGCCATTACAAGTTTTGAAACAGCCGGCTTGTGCTTGCGATAGTGTGGCGATGAGCACAAAATACAAGCTCTGTTTTGAC
Source organism: Bombina bombina (assembly GCF_027579735.1). Lineage (NCBI taxonomy): Eukaryota > Metazoa > Chordata > Amphibia > Anura > Bombinatoridae > Bombina > Bombina bombina. The sequence continues at coordinate 191,531,404 of NC_069502.1, read as the reverse complement.
GTGCTTGTGCACGCTTTCCCCAAAGATATCAATGGGGAGAGTGGGTTAGAAAAAAACCTAACAACTGCGATCGAGGAATGAAAAGCTCTGTAATGCAGCCCCATTGATGTCTATTGGGGGAAAAAGTTATGTTTAAACCTAACACCCTAACATAAAATCCAAGTCTAAACACCCCTAATCTGCTGCTCCCAATATCGCCGACACCTAAATAAATCTATTAACCCCTAATCTGCCGCTCCCGGGGGTCGATCCGATAAAAATCGTCGCCCGCAAAAGCTGGCGACGCCAATATTTGCGCGGGTTTGGTATCCTATATACGGCGTAACCTAGAAGTTACGCGCGTATATTTCTGCCGTCGCCCGTAGTTTTTTGGGCCATAGGCAGGTATACCAAACCCGCGCAGTTTGGTATCCAATATACAGCGTAAGGACTTACGTGGCGAAAATGGAGAAATCTTACTCCATTTTCACCTCGCCACAAAAAGCAGCCATAAGAAGCCTTACGCTGACTATTGGAGCCCCGTAACTCCCTAAATTGGCTGCTAAAATAAACCTAACACCTAACGCATGCGCAATGTCTATCTCCCTGTCAACCGCGATCTGCTAAAATAAACCTAACACCTAACGCATGCGCAATGTCTATCTCCATGTCAACCGCGATCCCCCGCCGCAATACATAATAAAGTATTTAACCCCTAAACCGTCGCCATCTACATAAACTAACCGCCTACTGTGAGCCCCTAAAACCGCCACCATCTAACTGATCTATCCCCTAATGTGAACCCCTTACACCGCCGCCATCTATATTAAAATTATTAACCCCTAATTTAATCTACCTACCCCGCCGCCAGCTATATTATCTATATTAACCCTATGTATATTATAGTTAATATAGTTATTACATTATATATATTAACTATATTAACCCTAATTATATTAGGGTTAATATAGTTAATATAGTTACTATAGTATTTATATAAACTATATTAACTCTATCTAACCCTAACACCCCTAACTAAATTCTTATTAAATAAATATAATTCATACTATAAACTAAAATATTCCTATTTAAATCTAAATACTTACCTATAAAATAAACCCTAAGATAACTACAATGTAATTAATAATTACATTATAGCTATGTTAGGGTGTTTATATTTATTTTACAGGTAAATTGTTAATTATTTTAACTAGGTATAATAGCTATTAAATAGTTATTACCTATTTAATAGCTACCTAGTTAAAATAATTACCCAATTACCTGTAAAATAAATCCTAACCTAAGTTACAAATACACCTACACTATCAATAAATTAAATAAACTACAAATATCTATCTAAAAATACAATTAAATAAACTAAACTAAATTACAAAAAAAACAAACACTAAATTACAAAAAATAAAAAAAAGATTACAAGATTTTTAAGCTAATTACACCTATTCTAAGCCCCCTAATAAAATAATAAAGCCCCCCAAAATAAAAAAATTCCCTACCCTATTCTAAATTAAAACAAGTTCAAAGCTCTTTTACCTTACCAGCCCTTAAAAGGGCCTTTTGTGGGTGGTGGGTTGTAATACCACCCCCCAACATTACAACCCACCACCCACATACCCCTAATCTAACCCAAACCCCCCTTAAATACCACCCCCCAACATTACAACCCACCACCCACATACCCCTAATCTAACCCAAACCCCCCTTAAATAAACCTAACACTACCCCCCCTGAAGATCTCCCTACCTTGTATTCACCCCGCCGGGCAGAACTCCTCATCCGATCCGGACGATGTGTTCCAGCAAGCGGCAGTGAAGTCTTCTTCCATCCGGGCGATGTCTTGAAGCAAGCGGCAGAGAGTCTTCTTCCATCGGCGACGTCTTCAAGCAAATCGGCATCTTCAATCTTCTTACTTTGCTCCTCCGCCGCGGAGCATCCTTCCGGCACGACGACTTCCCGACGAATGAGGTTCCTTTAAATGATGTCATCCAAGATGGCGTCCGTCGAATTCCGATTGGCTGATAGGATTCTTTCAGCCAATCGGAATTAATGTAGAAAAATCTGATTGGCTGATTGAATCAGCCAATCAGATTCAAGTTAGAAACTGCCGGCGCCTACAAAACCTGACTAAAGTCTAATTCACCCGCACTGTCTAACACGCCTCCCTAACATAGCCCGACACGTCTAACACGTCTCCCTAACATAGCCCGACACGTCTAACCCTCTATCCGCTATCCCCCCTCACTAGCCTAACAATAAAATATGTATTAACCCCTAAACCGCCGCTCCCGGAGCCCGCTGCTACCTAATAAAGTTATTAACCCCTAAACCGCCGCCAGCTATATTAAATCTCTAACCCCCTAAAGTGAGCCCCTACCCCGCCGCTATCTATTTTAAAATGATTAACCCCTAATCTAATCCCCCTACCCCGCCGCCATCTATATTAAATTATTTAACCCCTAAAATACTAAACTATCCCTACCACTAAACCTAAGTCTAACCCTACAAATAGCCCTGAAAAGGGCTTTTTGCGTGGCATTGCCCCAAAGTAACAGCTCTTTTGCCAGCCCTTAAAAGGGCTTTTGGCGGGGCTTTGTCACAAAGTAAACTGCTCTTTTGCCTACAATCTACATCCCCCTACACCGCGGCCACCTATAATAAATGTATTAAGCCCTAATCTAATCCCCCTACACCGCCGCCAGCTATATTAACTATATTAACCCTAATTATATTAGGGTTCATATAGTTAATATCGTTATTATATTATATATATATATATTAAGTATAATAACCCTATCTAACTCTAACATCCTAACTAAACTCTTATTAAAATAAATCTAATATTAATATTATTAATTAAAATATTCCTATTTAAATCTAAATTCTTACCTATAAAATAAACCCTAAGATAGCTACAATATAATTAATAATTACATTATAGCTATGTTAGGGTTTATATTTATTTTACAGGTAAATTGTTAATTATTTTAACTAGGTATAATAGCTATTAAATAGTTATTAACTATTTAATAGCTACCTAGTTAAAATAATTACCCAATTACCTGCAAAATAAATCCTAACCTAAGTTACAAATACACCTACACTATCAATAAATTAAATAAACTACAAATAGCTATCTAAAAATACAATTAAATAAACTAAACTAAATTACAAAAAAAACAAACACTAAATTACAAAAAATAAAAAAAAGATTACAAGATTTTTAAGCTAATTACACCTATTCTAAGCCCCCTAATAAAATAATAAAGACCCCCAAAATAAAAAAAATTCCCTACCCTATTCTAAATTAAAAAAAGTTCAGTTTTTTTTACAAATGACCAGAAGAGGGCAGCAGATCCACCTAATGGAGTGGTTGGCGCCAAACTGAGGGTTTTAAATTGCTGTGTTTGATAGTTTGTAACTAGCATGAGTAAGAGTGGCAACACTCGAAACGTCGCTGTTTATATACCTGTTATGTACAGAGAATAAAGAGATTTGAAAGACACAGTGCTGTGGACATATATATATCTATTACTGGAATTGGGGGGACTTGGCAGGACCCTGTCTTCACTTGCACTGCACTCCTAAGTTGCTGTACTAACCATTGTGTATTCTATCTTCATCCCGGCGGCACGGATCGGGTCCATCCTGAAGACATCCGGCATGGAGCATCCTCTTCATACGGTCGCCATCGTATACTGAATCTTCAATGCAAGGTAAGCGATTCAAAATGGCGTCCCTTGCATTCCTATTGGCTGATTTTATTTTGGAAATTCAAATCAGCCAATAGGATGAGAGCTACTGAAATCCTATTGGCTGTTCAAATCAGCCAATAGGATGAGAGCTCAGCTACTGAAATTCTATTGGCTGATTTGAACAGCCAATAGAATTTCAGAAGCTCTCATCCTATCACCGGGATGAAGATAGAAGATGCCGCCGGGATGAAGATGGAGCCATCTGGATGAAGATCCTTCAAGCGGGACTTCAGCAACTGTGAGTACTTAAAGATAGGTTAGTGTTAGCTTTTTTTTTTAAGGTTTTTTTTGGGTGTTTTTTTTTTTTTAGTTTAGGGTTTGAGCTTTTCTTAAAAGAGCTAAATGCCCTTTTCAGGGCAATGCAAAAGAGCTAAATTCCCTTTTAAGGGCAATGCCCATACAAATGCCCTTTTCAGGGCAATAGGTAGCTTAAGTTTATGTTAGAGTTAGGTTTTTTATTTTGGGGGGTTGGTTGGGTGGTGGGTTTTACTGTTGGGGGGTAAAAGAGCTGTTTATCTTAGGGCAATGCCCTACAAAAGGCCCTTTTAAGGGCTATTGGTAGTTTATTGTAGGCTACGTTTTTTTTATTTTGGGTGGGCTTTTTTATTTTTATAGGGCTATTAGATTAGGTGTAATTCTTTATTATTTTTGATAATTTTGTTTGTTATTTTTCATAATTTACTGTTTGTTATTTTGTGTAGTTTAGTATTTTTTTTGTAATTATATACTTTTTTGTAATTTTTATAGAAATTAGACATAGAATTTGATGGTAGATAAGAGCCAAAAAGGCCCATCAAGTCTACCCATATTACATGTTACTTTTTCCTTAGGATAGCCTTATGCATGTCCCAGGCATTTTTTAATTCCTTTACAGTCTTTGTGTTTACCACCTTAAATGGAAGTTTATTCCATGAATCCACCACCCTTTCTGTAAAAAAAACTCGTCCTCAAATTTCTCCTTATTTTGCTACCCTCTAACTTTAGATTGTGACCCCTTGTTTTGGCATTTATTTTTTTGTGAAAAATGCTTTCAGCTTCTATCTTATTAAATCACTTCATATATTTGAAGGTTTCTATCATGTCACCTCTTTCCCTTCTATCCTCGAAACTATAAATATTTAGATTGTATAGTCTTTCTTTGTACGTTTTATATTTTAGACCATGTACCATTTTAGTAGCCCTCCTTTGGACAGCTTCTAGTTTATTTATATCTTTCTGAAGATATGGTCTCCAGAACTGTACACAGTATTCAAGATTTGGTCTAACTAATGATCTGTAAAGTGGCATAAGAACCTTGCTATTTCTGCTACTAATACCTCTTCCAATGCAACAAAGTATTTGACTGGCCTTACTGGCTGCACTGCTGCATTGTGTACCAAATTTTAAATCATCTGAAATAATAATTCCCAAGGCCCTTTCTTTTTTAGTTACAGTCAGTAATCTACCATTGAGACTATAATTGTCCTTTGGGTTTTTGGATCCTATATGAATAATTTTGCTCTTGGTAATATTAAATTTCAGATCCCATTTATTTGACCAGTCCTCTAGTTTATTAATATAACAGTTCATTTGATCAACTCCTACTGTAACATCTACCCTGTTACACATTTTTGTATCATCATCAAACAAGCTAACCTTCCTCGTAAGCCCAGTTCCAATATCACTTATGAACATGTTAAACAAAACAGGCCCAAGAACTGACCCTTGGGGAACACCACTAGTAACTGATGCCTTATTTGAATGTACTCCATTAATTGAAACCCTCTGTCGTCTATCTTTAAGCCTGCATTCTACCACTTAACAATCTAAGTATCTATTCCAAGGCAATACATTTTGTGAATAAGTTTGTTGTGTGGGACGGTGTCAAATGCTTTGCTAATGTCTAGATGTGCAACATCTATGACTTTGTCTTCTAAGTTGTTTGTCTGAAGGAAAGATACAAATCTTTCCTTTAAAAGGGTTTCCATTAATTTCCCTGCAATCGAGGTCAAACTGACTGGCCTATAGTTAGCAGAATCTTCCCTACTACCCTTTTTATGAAGAGGGACTATATTGGCAATTTCCCAGTCTTTTGGAACAACTCCTGTTAGAAGTGACTGATTAAATAAATCAGCTAATGGAGTAGCTATTACGGATCAAAGTTCTCTTAGAACCCTTGGATGAATATTATTTGGACCCACAGACTTATTTACTTTTATTTTTGATAAAGCCCTTGAAACCTCTTCCTCTGTAAAAAGAAAAGTACTTCTCACATCATTATTTACAGTAACATCCTTTAATAGAATCTCACTATCTTTACCATCTGTTGTTACAATAGTAATCATTTAAACAGTTTGCTATTTGTTTATCTTCTTCCACTACTCTGTCATCATTCTTGAATCTAACTATCCCTCTGTTAGTTTTTCTCTTTTCACTGATCTATCTAAAGAAGGTTTTGCCACCGTTTTTTACAGATTGTGCTATTTTCTCTTCTGCATCAGCTTTAGTCTTTCTGATTAACTGCTTTGTCATCTTTTGAAGGGTTCTCCATTTTTCCTTATCCTCTTCTGAGCAAGTGAGTTTGAATTTTTTATAGACTGTCTTTTTTGTCTTAACTGCATGTGCTACTTCTCTTGAAAACCATATTGGTTTTCTTTTACTTTTACAAACAAGCCTAATACAGTGTTTAGTTGCATCTAGAATAGCATTTTTAAAATATTCCCAGTGTTCTTATACTCTGTAATCTGTGCCATCCCTTTTAGAGATTCATCTAGGTATCTGCCCATGTAAGAATAATCAGTTGTTCTAAAGTCTAACGGCTAGATTTAGAGTTCTGCGGCCAAAGGGGTGCATTTGCTATGCATGCTTTTTTCCCCCGCACCTTTTAAATACCGCTGGTATTTAGAGTTCACAGAAGGGCTGTGTTCGGCTCCAAAAAGGGAGCGAATAGCATAATTTACCGCCACTGCAACTCTCAATACCAACGGTGCTTACGGACGCGGCCAGCTTCAAAAACGTGCTCGTGCACGATTCCCCCATAGGAAACAATGGGGCCGTTTGAGCTGAAAAAAAACCTAACACCTGCAAAAAAGCAACGTTCAGCTCCTAACGCAGCCCCATTGTTTCCTATGGGGAAACACTTCCTAAGTCTGCACCTAACACCCTAACTTGTAAACCGAGTCTAAACACCCCTAACCTAACCTTACACTTATTAACCCCTAATCTGCCGCCCCTGCTATCACTGACCCCTGCAATTTATTATTAACCCCTAATCTGCCACTCCGTACACCGCCGCAACCTACATTATAGCTATGTACCCCTAATCTGCTGCCCCTAACACCGCCGACCCCTATATTATATTTATTAACCCCTAATCTGCCGCCCCCAAAGTCGCCGCTACCTACCTACAATTATTAAACCCTAATCTGCTGACCGGACCTCGCCGCTACTATAATAAATTTATTAACCCCTAATCCACCTCACTAACCCTATAATAAATAGTATTAACCCCTAATCTGCCCTCCCTAACATCACCGACACCTAACTTCAAGTATTAACCCCTAATCTGCCGACCGGACCTCACCGCTACTCTAATAAATTTATTAACCCCTAAATCTAAGTCTAACCCTAACACTAACACCCCCTTAAGTTAAATATAATTATTATCTAACGAAATAAATTAACTCTTATTAAATAAATTAATCCTATTTAAAGCTAAATACTTACCTGTAAAATAAACCCTAATATAGCTACAATATAAAGAATAATTATATTGTAGCTATTTTAGGATTTATATTTATTTTACAGGCAACTTTGTATTTATTTTAACCAGGTACAATAGCTATTAAATAGTTAATAACTATTTAATAGCTACCTAGTTAAAATAATTACAAAATTACCTGTAAAATAAATCCTAACCTAAGTTACAATTAAACCGAACACTACACTATCAATAAATTAATTAAATAAAATACCTACAATTATCTACAATTAAACCTAACACTACACTATCAATAAATACATTAAATACAATTAAATAAACTAACTAAAGTTACAAAAAATAAAAAAAGAACTAAGTTACAACAAAAAAAATATTTACAAACATTATAAAAATATTACAACAATTTGAAGCTAATTACACCTACTCTAAGCCCCCTAATAAAATAACAAAGCCCCCAAAATAAAAAAATGCCCTACCCTATTCTAAAATAAAAATAGAAAAGCTCTTTTACCTTACCAGCCCTTAAAAGAGCCTTTTGCGGGGCATGCCCCAAAGAATTCAGCTCTTTTGCCTGTAAAAAAAACATACAATACCCCCCCCAACATTACAACCCACCACCCACATACCCCTAATCTAACCCAAACCCCCCTTAAATAAACCTAACACTAAGCCCCTGAAGATCTTCCTACCTTGTCTTCACCACGCCGGGTATCACCGATCGGTCTAGAGGAGGCTCCGAAGTCTTCATCCAAGCCCAAGCGGGGGCTGAAGAGATCCATCATCGGGCTGAAGAGGTCCTTAATCGGGCTGAAGTCTTGATCCAAGCGGCGGCTGAAGAGGTCCATCATCGGGCTGAAGTCTTCTATCAAGCGGCATCTTCAATCTTCTTTCTTCCGGATCCATCTTCATCCCGCCGACGCGGAACATCCATCCTGCCCGACGACTTCCCGACGATTGACGGTTCCTTTAAATTACGTCATCCAAGATGGCGTCCCACGAATTCCGATTGGCTGATAGGATTCTATCAGCCAATCGGAATTAAGGTAGGAAAATTCTGATTGACTGATGGAATCAGCCAATCAGATTGAGCTCGCATTCTATTGGCAGTTCCGATAAGCCAATAGAATGCAAGCTCAATCTGATTGGCTGATTGGATCAGCCAATCAGATTGAACTTGAATCTGATTGGCTGATTCCATCAGCCAATCAGAATTTTCCTACCTTAATTCTGATTGGCTGATAGAATCCCATCAGCCAATCGGAATTCGAGGGACGCCATCTTGGATGACATCATTTAAAGGAACAGTCATTCGTCGGGAAGTCGTTGGGCAGGATGGATGTTCCGCGTCGGCGGGATGAAGATGGATCCGGAAGAAAGAAGATTGAAGATGCCGCTTGATAGAAGACTTCAGCCCGATGATGGACCTCTTCAGCCACCGCTTGGATCAAGACTTCAGCCCGATGATGGACCTCTTCAGCCCGATGATGGATCTCTTCAGCCCCCGCTTGGGCTTGGATGAAGACTTCGGAGCCTCCTCTAGACCGATCGGTGATACCCGGCATGGTGAAGACAAGGTAGGGAGATCTTCAGGGGCTTAGTGTTAGGTTTATTTAAGGGGGGTTTGGGTTAGATTAGGGGTATGTGGGTGGTGGGTTGTAATGTTGGGGGGGGTATTGTATGTTTTTTTTTACAGGCAAAAGAGCTGAATTCTTTGGGGCATGCCCCGCAAAAGGCCCTTTTAAGGGCTGGTAAGGTAAAAGAGCTTTTCTATTTTTATTTTAGAATAGGGTAGGGCATTTTTTTATTTTGGGGGGCTTTGTTATTTTATTAGGGGGCTTAGAGTAGGTGTAATTTGCTTAAAATTTTTGTAATATTTTTATAATGTTTGTAAATATTTTTTTATTTTTTGTAACTTAGTTCTTTTTTTATTTTTTTTACTTTAGTTAGTTTATTTAATTGTATTTATTTGTAGGTATTTTATGTAATTAATTTATTGATAGTGTAGTGTTAAGTTTAATTGTAGATATTTGTAGGTATTTTATTTAATTAATTTATTGATAGTGTAGTGTTAGGTTTAATTGTAACTTAGGTTAGGATTTATTTTACAGGTAATTTTGTAATTATTTTATCTAGGTAGCTATTAAATAGTTATTAACTATTTAATAGCTATTGTACCTGGTTAAAATAAATACAAAGTTGCCTGTAAAATAAATATAAATCCTAAAATAGCTACAAAATAATTATTATTTATATTGTAGCTATATTAGGGTTTATTTTACAGGTAAGTATTTAGCTTTAAATAGGAATAATTTATTTAATAAGAGTTCATTTATTTCGTTAGATAAAAATTATATTTAACTTAGGGGGTGTTAGTGTTAGGGTTAGACTTAGCTTTAGGGGTTAATAAATTTATTATAGTAGCGGCGAGGTCCGGTCGGCAGATTAGGGGTTAATACTTGAAGTTAGGTGTCGGTGATGTTAGGGAGGGCAGATTAGGAGTTAATACTATTTATTATAGGGTTATTGAGGCGGGAGTGAAGCGGATTAGGGGTTAATAACTTTATTATAGTAGCGGTGAGGTCCGGTCGGCAGATTAGGGGTTAATAATTGTAGGTAGGTGGCGGCGACGTTGGGGGCGGCAGATTAGGGGTTAATAAATATAATATAAGGGTCGGCGGTGTTAGGGGCAGCAGATTAGGGGTACATAGGGATAACGTAGGTTGCGGCGGTGTGCGGTCGGCAGATTAGGGGTTAAAAAAATTTATTAGAGTGGCGGCGATGTGGGGGGGCCTCGGTTTAGGGGTACATAGGTAGTTTATGGGTGTTAGTGTACTTTAGAGCACAGTAGTTAAGAGCTTTATGAACCGGCGTTAGCCCAGAAAGCTCTTAACTCCTGGCTTTTTGCTGCGGCTGGAGTTTTGTCGTTAGATTTCTAACGCTCACTTCAGCCAAGACTCTAAATACCAGCGTTAGAAAGATCCCATTGAAAAGATAGGATACGCAATTGACGTAAGGGGATCTGTGGTATGGAAAAGTTGCGGCTGGAAAGTGAGCTTTAGACCCTTTCCTGACTGACTCTAAATACCAGCGGTAGCCCAAAACCAGCGTTAGGAGCCCCTAACGCTGGTTTTGACGGCTAACGCCAAACTCTAAATCTAGGCGTAAGACTTTTGTTTTACTATGGTTGCACAGTACCTTTGCCTGAATATTAAACCATACAGACTGATGATCACTAGAGCCTAAGTTCTCATCCACAGACACCTCAGATACTATATCACTGTTTGTAAGTAGTAAAACATAATTTATGTAAGAACTTACCTGATAAATTCATTTCTTTCATATTAACAAGAGTCCATGAGCTAGTGACGTATGGGATATACATTCCTACCAGGAGGGGCAAAGTTTCCCAAACCTTAAAATGCCTATAAATACACCCCTCACCACACCCACAAATCAGTTTAACGAATAGCCAAGAAGTGGGGTGATAAGAAAAAAAGTGCGAAGCATATAAAATAAGGAATTGGAAAAATTGTGCTTTATACAAAAAAATCATAACCACCACAAAAAAGGGTGGGCCTCATGGACTCTTGTTAATATGAAAGAAATGAATTTATCAGGTAAGTTCTTACATAAATTATGTTTTCTTTCATGTAATTAACAAGAGTCCATGAGCTAGTGACGTATGGGATAATGAATACCCAAGATGTGGATCTTTCCACACAAGAGTCACTAGAGAGGGAGGGATAAAATAAAGACAGCCAATTCCTGCTGAAAATAATCCACACCCAAAATAAAGTTTAATGAAAAACATAAGCAGAAGATTCAAACCGAAACCACTGCCTGAAGTACCTTTCTACCAAAAACTGCTTCAGAAGAAGAGAATACATCAAAATGGTAGAATTTAGTAAAAGTATGCAAAGAGGACCAAGTCGCTGCTTTGCAAATCTGATCAACTGAAGCTTCATTCCTAAACGCCCAGGAAGTAGAAACTGACCTAGTAGAATGAGCTGTAATCCTCTGAGGCGGAGTCTTACCTGAATTAACATAGGCAAGATGAATTAAAGATTTCAACCAGGATGCCAAAGAAATGGCAGAAGCTTTCTGGCCTTTTCTAGAACCAGAAAAGATGACAAATAGACTAGAAGTCTTTCGGAAAGATTTAGTAGCTTCAACATAATATTTCAAAGCTCTAACAACATCCAAAGAATGTAACGATTTCTCCTTAGAATTCTTAGGATTAGGACATAATGAAGGAACCACGATTTCTCTACTAATGTTGTTGGAATTCACAACCTTAGGTAAAAATTCAAAAGAAGTTCGCAACACCGCCTTATCCTGATGAAAAATCAGAAAAGGAGACTCACAAGAAAGAGCAGATAATTCAGAAACTCTTCTGGCAGAAGAGATGGCCAAAAGGAACAAAACTTTCCAAGAAAGCAATTTAATGTCCAATGAATGCATAGGTTCAAACGGAGGAGTTTGAAGAGCTCCCAGAACCAAATTCAAACTCCATGGAGGAGAAATTGACTTAATGACAGGTTTTATACGAACCAAAGCTTGTACAAAACAATGAATATCAGGAAGAATAGCAATCTTTCTGTGAAAAAGAACAGAAAGAGCAGAGATTTGTCCTTTCAAGGAACTTGCGGACAAACCCTTATCTAAACCATCCTGAAGAAATTGTAATATTCTCGGAATTCTAAAAGAATACCAAGAAAAATGATGAGTAAGACACCAAGAAATATAAGTCTTCCAGACTCTATAATATATCTCTCTAGATACAGATTTACGAGCCTGTAACATAGTATCAATCACAGAGTCAGAGAAACCTCTTTGACTAAGAATCAAGCGTTCAATCTCCATACCTTTAAGTTTAAGGATTTCAGATCCGGATGGAAAAAAGGACCTTGCGACAGAAGGTCTGGTCTTAACGGAAGAGTCCATGGTTGGCAAGATGCCATCCGGACAAGATCCGCATACCAAAACCTGTGAGGCCATGCCGGAGCTATTAGCAGAACAAACGAGCATTCCCTCAGAATCTTGGAGATTACTCTTGGAAGAAGAACTAGAGGCGGAAAGATATAGGCAGGATGATACTTCCAAGGAAGTGATAATGCATCCACTGCCTCCGCCTGAGGATCCCGGGATCTGGACAGATACCTGGGAAGTTTCTTGTTTAGATGAGAGGCCATCAGATCTATCTCTGGAAGCCCCCACATTTGAACAATCTAAAGAAATACCTCTGGGTGAAGAGACCATTCGCCCGGATGCAACGTTTGGCGACTGAGATAATCCGCTTCCCAATTGTCTACACCTGGGATATGAACCGCAGAGATTAGACAGGAGCTGGATTCCGCCCAAACCAAAATTCGAGATACTTCTTTCATAGCCAGAGGACTGTGAGTCCCTCCTTGATGATTGATGTATGCCACAGTTGTGACATTGTCTGTCTGAAAACAAATGAACGATTCTCTCTTCAGAAGAGGCCAAAACTGAAGAGCTCTGAAAATTACACGGAGTTCCAAAATATTGATCGGTAATCTCACCTCCTGAGATTCCCAAACTCCCTGTGCCGTCAGAGATCCCCACACAGCTCCCCAACCTGTGAGACTTGCATCTGTTGAAATTACAGTCCAGGTCGGAAGAACAAAAGAAGCCCCCTGAATTAAACGATGGTGATCTGTCCACCACGTTAGAGAGTGTCGAACAATCGGTTTTAAAGATATTAATTGAGATATCTTCGTGTAATCCCTGCACCATTGGTTCAGCATACAGAGCTGAAGAGGTCGCATGTGAAAACGAGCAAAGGGGATCGCGTCCGATGCAGCAGTCATAAGACCTAGAATTTCCATGCATAAGGCTACCGAAGGGAATGATTGTGACTGAAGGTTTCGACAAGCTGTAATCAATTTTAGACGTCTCTTGTCTGTTAAAGACAGAGTCATGGACACTGAATCTATCTGGAAACCCAGAAAGGTTACCCTTGTTTGAGGAATCAAAAAACTTTTTGGTAAATTGATCCTCCAACCATGATCTTGAAGAAACAACACAAGTCGATTCGTATGAGACTCTGCTAAATGTAAAGACTGAGCAAGTACCAAGATATCGTCCAAATAAGGAAATACCACAATACCCTGTTCTCTGATTACAGACAGAAGGGCACCGAGAATCTTTGTGAAAATTCTTGGAGCTGTAGCAAGGCCAAACGGTAGAGCCACAAATTGGTAATGCTTGTCTAGAAAAGAGAATCTCAGGAACTGAAAATGATCTGGATGAATCGGAATATGCAGATATGCATCCTGTAAATCTATTGTGGACATATAATTCCCTTGCTGAACAAAAGGCAATATAGTCCTTACAGTTACCATCTTGAACGTTGGTATCCTTACATAACGATTCAATAATTTTAGATCCAGAACTGGTCTGAAGGAATTCTCCTTCTTTGGCACAATGAAGAGATTTGAATAAAACCCCATCCCCTGTTCCGGAACTGGAACTGGCATAATTACTCCAGCCAACTCTAGATCTGAAACACAATTCAGAAATGCTTGAGCTTTCACTGGATTTACTGGGACACGGGAAAGAAAAAATCTCTTTGCAGGAGGTCTCATCTTGAAACCAATTCTGTACCCTTCTGAAACAATGCTCTGAATCCAAAGATTGTGAACAGAATTGATCCAAATTTCTTTGAAAAAACGTAACCTGCCCCCTACCAGCTGAACTGGAATGAGGGCCGTACCTTCATGTGAACTTAGAAGCAGGCTTTGCCTTTCTAGCAGGCTTGGATTTATTCCAGACTGGAGATGGTTTCCAAACTGAAACTGCTCCTGAGGACGAAGGATCAGGCTTTTGTTCTTTGTTGAAACGAAAGGAACGAAAACGATTGTTAGCCCTGTTTTTACCTTTAGATTTTTTATCCTGTGGTAAAAAAGTTCCTTTCCCACCAGTAACAGTTGAAATAATAGAATCCAACTGAGAACCAAATAATTTGTTTCCCTGGAAAGAAATGGAAAGTAGAGTTGATTTAGAAGCCATATCAGCATTCCAAGTCTTAAGCCATAAAGCTCTTCTGGCTAAGATAGCTAGAGACATAAACCTAACATCAACTCTAATAATATCAAAAATGGCATCACAGATAAAATTATTAGCATGCTGAAGAAGAATAATAATATCATGAGAATCACGATTTGCTACTTGTTGCGCTAGGGTTTCCAACCAAAAAGTTGAAGCTGCAGCAACATCAGCCAATGATATAGCAGGTCTAAGAAGATTACCTGAACACAGATAAGCTTTTCTTAGAAAGGATTCAATTTTTCTATCTAAAGGATCCTTAAACGAGGTACCATCTGACGTAGGAATGGTAGTACGTTTAGCAAGGGTAGAAATAGCCCCATCAACTTTAGGGATTTTGTCCCAAAATTCTAACCTGTCAGGGGGAACAGGATATAATTGCTTAAAACGTTTAGAAGGAGTAAATGAATTACCCAATTTATCCCATTCTTTGGAAATCACTGCAGAAATAGCATTAGGAACAGGAAAAACTTCTGGAATAACCGCAGGAGCTTTAAAAACCTTATCCAAACGTATAGAATTAGTATCAAGAGGACTAGAATCCTCTATTTCTAAAGCAATTAGTACTTCTTTAAGTAAAGAGCGAATAAATTCCATCTTAAATAAATATGAAGATTTATCAGCATCAATCTCTGAGATAGAATCCTCTGAACCAGAAGAGTCCAAAGAATCAGAATGATGGTGTTCATTTAAAAATTCATCTGTAGAGAGAGAAGATTTAAAAGACTTTTTACGTTTACTAGAAGGAGAAATAACAGACAAAGCCTTCTTTATGGATTCAGAAACAAAATCTCTTATGTTATCAGGAACATTCTGCACCTTAGATGTTGAGGGAACTGCAACAGGCAATGGTACATTACTAAAGGAAATATTATCTGCTTTAACAAGTTTGTCATGACAATTATTACAAACAACAGCTGGAGGAATAGCTACCAAAAATTTACAGCAGATACACTTAGCTTTGGTAGATCCAGCAGGCAGTGATTTTCCTGTAGTATCTTCTGGCTCAGATGCAACGTGAGACATCTTGCAATATGTAAGAGAAAAAACAACATATAAAGCAAAATAGATCAAATTCCTTATAAGACAGTTTCAGGAATGGGAAAGAATGCCAAATATCAAACTTCTAGCAACCAGAAGCAAATGAAAAATGAGACTGAAATAATGTGGAGACAAAAGCGACGCCCATATTTTTTAGCGCCAAATAAGACGCCCACATTATTTGGCGCCTAAATGCTTTTGGCGCCAAAAATGACGCCACATCCGGGAAGGCCGACATCTTTGGCGCAAAATAACGTCAAAAAAATGACGTAACTTCCGGCGACACGTATGACGCCGGAAACGGAAAAGAAATTTTTGCGCCAAAAAAGTCCGCGCCAAGAATGACGCAATAAAATGAAGCATTTTCAGCCCCCGCGAGCCTAACAGCCCACAGGGAAAAAAGTCAAATTTTTGAGGTAAGAAAAATATGATAATACAATGCATAATCCCAAATATGAAACTGACTGTCTGAAAATAAGGAAAGTTGAACATTCTGAGTCAAGGCAAATAAATGTTTGAATACATATATTTAGAACTTTATAAATAAAGTGCCCAACCATAGCTTAGAGTGTCACAGAAAATAAGACTTACTTACCCCAGGACACTCATCTACATGTTTGTAGAAAGCCAAACCAGTACTGAAACGAGAATCAGCAGAGGTAATGGTATATATAAGAGTATATCGTCGATCTGAAAAGGGAGGTAAGAGATGAATCTCTACGACCGATAACAGAGAACCTTATGAAATAGACCCCGTAGAAGGAGATCACTGCATTCAATAGGCAATACTCTCTTCACATCCCTCTGACATTCACTGCACGCTGAGAGGAAAACCGGGCTCCAACTTGCTGCGGAGCGCATATCAACGTAGAATCTAGCACAAACTTACTTCACCACCTCCCTTGGAGGCAAAGTTTGTAAAAACTGATTTGTGGGTGTGGTGAGGGGTGTATTTATAGGCATTTTAAGGTTTGGGAAACTTTGCCCCTCCTGGTAGGAATGTATATCCCATACGTCACTAGCTCATGGACTCTTGTTAATTACATGAAAGAAATCTAATATAGTTACTTTACGTGTTGGTTCTTTTACTAGTTGCTCAAGAGATTCCCCTTGTAAAGATTCTAGAATATATTTACTTCTAGTTGATTTGGCAACAGGTACTTCCCAATCTTCATCAGGCATATTAAAGGTGGCCATTGAAAAAGTACAGTATTACCTATACGAAACATATTTGACCATGTCCTGTGATGTGATGTGTATATCATTTTCTGATGCCTAATAAAATACCTTTGCTTTTACTCGATGTGAGAGTCCTGTGATCGCTGGAGACTGGGTGACTTTCAATTTTGTTGTCTGCTATATTAAAGTCCCCCACTACTATAACATTGCCCTACATTGTAATTCTGGCTATTTCATTAATTAATAAATTGTCTGATGCTTCATCCTGTAATCGTGTACTATATACTACTCCTATTCTAAATACCTGTTTCCCTTCAGTTTCTATAGTTACCCAAACACTTTTTCTACATTATCGTTTTTTTCAACAGTTTCAGTTACTTTAATATTTTCTTTCACGTACAGAGCAACTCCGCCTCCGCCCCCTTTTTTTCCTACTCTATTTTTTTTAAACAAGATATAACCAGGTATGTCTGTTTCCCAGTCGCGAGAGTCATTGTACCATTTCTCTGTTATAGCTACTAAATCCAATTTATCTTGAATCATTATTGCAGTGAGTGCAGGTAATTTACTTACTAAACTGCAAGCATTTGTGCACATTGCATGTAGAACATTTCTAGAATTCGCAAATCCTTTTGCATGGTCAATACAACCCCTGCCTACATTATTCAAAGTCTTATTCCTAAAAGTATTTTTTTTTTTTTTCTTAAATAAACAAGAATGTAAAATTTGGTTGACTGTCTTGTCATGCTCTGGGGGACAGATGAGTATGTTAATACTGTCCCCCTTCTTTAGTTTAAATTGCTACTAAAAAAAAAAAATATCCAGGTGCAAGCCATCCTTCTTATACAAGCTAATATAAAGCCAAACAAGGCTTTGATGGCTAACAAAACCATATCTTCTCTCCCTGCACCACCTCTCTAACCTCCCTGCACCACCTCTCTAATAGTAGTGTTAGGATATTTTAATGTGTATTTTAGTTTTATTTAATTGGTAGTTAGTTTAATATTAGTTAAATAGTTATATTAGTTTAATTGTTAGTTTAAACTTAGCTTTTTTAATTTGACAGGTAAGTTTTAATTTAATTTAAGATAGGGAAATTGTAATTTTCATATAAAGTTAGGGGGCGTTAGGTTTAGTGGTTACTAGTTTAAATTAGTTTATTGTGATGTGGGGGGCTTTCGGTTTAGGGGTTAATAGTTTAATTTAGTATATTTTATTGTGGGGGGCTTGCGGTTTAGGGGTTAATAGTTTTATTATAGTGGCAGCGGTGTAGGGGTTAATAACTTTACTATAGTGCGGGTGATGTGGGCGGATGGCAGATTAGGGGTTAATAATATTTAAATAGCGTTTGCAATGCGCAAGGGCGGAGGTATAGGGGTTAATAACTTTATTATAGTGGTGACGATGTCGGGGAGCGGCGGAATAGGGGTTAATAAAATGTATTAGTGGCAGCGATGTCGGGAGTAGCAGATTAGGGGTTAATAACTTACAAATAGTGTTTGCGATGCGGGAGGGCCTCGGTTGAGGGGTTAATAGGTAGTTTATGGGTGTTAGTGTACTTTGTAACACTTTAGTTATGAGTTTTATGTAACAGTTTTGTTGAGTAAAACTCATAGCTACTGCTTTCAGATGGCGGTACAGATCTTGTCGTTATAGAGTGTAACAGAAGCTTTTTGGTCTCACCGCAAAACTTGTAATGGCTGTGCTATGGAAGTCCCATGAAAAAACGTAATTTTTACGAGTGCGGGACTGACGTTGCGGTACAGCTATACCGACAAGACTTGTAATGGCTGCGGTGCTGTTTTAATGCTGAAATTACCATTTTTTCCGCATTAAAAGGCAAACGCACAACTCGTAATCTACCTGTTGCTCAATTGCATTTTATTCACTCTTGAAAAAGGTGGTTTGTCCACTGAGATCAGTTGTATTTAGCATTTTGCTAAATATTTTATTATACTGGAAGTCTTTCAAATAAGAAGAAGATTCCGTCTGTCTTTCAATAAAGGCGCACTTTTAACACAACCTGCTTGTGAGTATTTTGCATTTAGTGCACCTTCTTCCCTGATTGTATTGCACTATGATGGTTGTTTCTCTTTGGAGGTATCACTGATTGAAGATATCCAATAAAGGACCTATAGAGGAAGGATCTATATATTGAAAAAGAGCCCTAACTGACCAGTTTGATACAGCGCCACCATTCTTTACAGATTTTAAATAAATAAGTATATTGCAAATTTTTGTTTTACTACACATAATTAAAATATATATATCACAATATTAACATTTCAATATTTGTATTAGCCTAACAGTTTAATGATTAACAAGTCTAACTGTGAGAAAATGTAATAATAACTATTATTTAGATATAACTTCTCTAGCCAAGGAAATTAAAGTGTTTCAGAGAATGGTAATACTAATCAATTGCAGTGATAAAATGGGACAGGAATTTCTAGCAAGTAATATTATTTATATCTGAACATATTTTCAGAATATCACAATATTTTTATTACTTTTACTGAAAGCCTCTCCCACATAAAATTATTGAAATTCTTTTTTAAAACAGATTATGCATTATATAAGCTTGTTTTCTTATCTAAATTCTTAAGATATGCACTCTCTGTGTGGTACTGTTTAGAAAAGTGTGCTAAGAGATTTAATGCATGCATAGTCATCTGCAAAACTCTATTTATTCTGGGGGGCAAAGCTAGATAGATACAGTAGATAGATAGATAGATAGATAGATAGATAGATAGATAGATAGATAGATAGATAGATAGATAGATAGATAGATAGATAGATAGATGATAGATAGATAGATAGATAGATAGATAGATAGATACATAGAAAGATAGATGATAGATAGATAGAGTAGATAGATGATATATAGATAGATAGATAGATAGATAGATAGATAGATAGATAGATAGATAGATGATAGATAGATAGATAGATAGATAGATAGATAGATAGATAGATAGATAGATAGATAGATACAGTAAACAAATAGATAGATAGATAGATGATAGATAGATAGATAGATAGATAGATAGATAGATAGATAGATAGATAGATACAGTAGATAGATAGATGATAGATAGATAGATCTATTGATCGTTCGATAGATATTTATTACAAAGAAGAGCGTATTACACTGTCAAAGCAGAAGTCTCACAAATTGAGACTTCTGAGCTGCTCAGCAATCTCACTCCCGGGTTACATGTACCTCAAACTTCAGAGATAAAGAAACTACTTCATCTGCTAGTTCTTAATAATTTAAAGAGCCTGCAATTTTAAACAACTTTCCAATTTACTTAAATTATCAAATTTGTTTTGTTCTCTTGGAGTTCTTTGTTGAAGACTAAACCTAGGTACGCTGTGCATATATTTATAGCAGTCTATAGCAGCAGTGTAACTATGTATAGCATAGCTATAAAAAAAATTTGCAAACACTGCTGCAAGATGGCTTTAGACATATGCATGCTCCTGAGCTCACCTATGATTACTCTTTAACAAAGGATACCAAAAGAACAAAGCAAATTTGATAATAGAAGTAAATTGGAAAGTCATTTAAAATGTCATGCTCTATCCAATCAATGTAAGTTTAATTTTGACCGTACTGTATCTTTAAGTGCTAGTTTTATTAAAAGACCACAAGGGGTATAGATAAAAAAAACACTGTGTTATACAGCCACAATTAAAAGAATCATCAATGCGTTCCTCGGCCATTTATATCTGCCTGTTTCAGCAGGACTTTAGTAAGTTTGACTATAAAAAGAAATCTCAGTGAAACCTTTTTATTCTCTAAGAATTTAGCAGTTAACATAATTTTAACAGATTATAAAACTCATCTCTAATTCATAGAATAATTATCTTGTAAATCTTAATCAATCTATGTGCATTTATTGGTGCCAATTTAATAATTGATCTTCTAGGTAGGTTGTACTCAATAATGCCCACTCACTACATAGAAAATTGCTTGGAAGTCACTGTTCTCAGTAATGCTCTATTTATTTTGTTGATTGACACCCATTGGCCGCGAGTCTGCAGGGGGCGGCGTTGCACCAGCAGCTCTTGTGAGCTGCTGGTGCAATGCTGAATACGGAGAGCGTATTGCTCTCCGCATTCAGCGAGGTCTTGCGGACCTGATCCGCACTGTCGGATTAGGTCGGCAAGACCTTTGTTAAATAGGGGCCAGTGTCAGTTTGCCTTTGCTTTGCCCTATCATGTCTCATGTTTAGGCATTTTTGACATGTGAAGTAATTACTTTTGGAAAAAGTAATATGCAGGACTTTTCAGATGAGCTTGACAATTACTGTTAAATTTATTAAGACCAAAAGCTGTTTACTAAATTTATTAAGAGCATGTTTATAGTCTACCATCTAGAGATGATAATAAAGGGATAAATACACCATTACAACAATGATAACAAAGATAATTAATCCAGAGTGTATAATATAGGTTAACTGGTACATATTTTAAACAGCTATCTAGGACATATAACAGGCTGCAAGAAATATACTGAAAACAATGTAAACAAAAAACAACAACATTTAATGAAGAACTCAAATCCCTCCTCTGCTGACATATTTAAAGGCACAGTAAAGTCAAAATTCAACTTTAATTGTTTAGACAGAATATGCAATTTTAGACAACTTTGTAATTGACATCTATTATAAAATGTGCTTCCTTCTTTTGGTATCCTTTGTTGAAGGGTAAATCTAAGTGCACTCATAGGAGCTCAGGAGTGTGCACGTGTTTTCAGAACTCTTTGGCAGCAGTGTTTGCAACACTGTATAACATGGCTTCAAAAATGTTGCAAAACCCTGCTGCCATACAGTTCAAAAGAGCATGTGCATATTTCTGAGCTCGTATGAGTCTACCCATATTAACTCTGCAAAAAAGGACAGCAAAAGAACAAACCGCATATGAAAATAGAAGTAAAATGGAAAGTTGTTTAAAGGGACATAATACTCATATGCTAAATCACTTGAAACTGATGCAGTATAACTGTAAAAAGCTGACAGGAAAATATCACCTGAGCATCGCTATATAAAAAAGGAAGTTATTTTACCTCACAATCTTCTCAGCTCAGCAGAGTAAGTTCTGTGTAAAAACGTATACTCAGCTGCTCCCAGCTGCAGGTAAAAAAAAAAATGAAGAAATGAACTGCAGCCAATCAGCATCAGCAGTGCTGAGGTCATGAACTCTTTTACTGTGATCTCATGAGATTTGACTAAACTCTCATGAGATTTCAAAGTAAACTTCCTTTAACCTGAATAGGGAAATAATATGAGAGTGCACGAGGCTCATCCCCTAAGCTGTCCCAGGACAGACATACTGATTTGCTGCTTAGAAATCCTTTACAATGGGAGGTGGCTACTGTGGAACTTTTGGGATAAAATATCATTCTTTTTTACATAGAAATGTTCAGGTGATATTTTCTAGTCAGCTTTTTACAGCTATACTGCATCACTTTCAAGTGTTTAAACATTTGGGTATTATGGCCCTTTAAATTTACATGCTCTGTCTCAATCATGTAAGTGTAATTTTGACTACACACAGATTTTAGTTAATCTGCACATCTAGGTAAATTATTTGTGGTGGTCAACAAGTATCTATTCCTGGGTTAGCAAACAGTAATGTGTTATATTACATACACTGTGCGCTCTAACAAAGGAAAGGATATATAGCTCTAAAAATTAAAGGGACACTGTACTCATTTTCTGTTATCCATATGAAAGATTGGCATCTAAACACGTTGAATATCTTTTTTTGCATGAAAAACATGTGAAGTAAATATTTTTAAATGTATTTTTCTACTAAAATAACTATATCAGTTATTTGCTTCTTACAAATCCTTATTGGCTGATAGGCACTTCCTAATACAACACATAGGCCTCTATTTATCAAAGTCTGGCGGACCTGATCCGACAGTGCGGATCAGGTCCGCCAGACCTTGCTGAATACGGAGAGTAATACGCTCTCCGTATTCAGCATTGCACCAGCAGCTCACAAGAGCTGCTGGTGCAACGTCGCTTGATGCAGAATCACGGCCAATCGGCCGCCAGCAGGGGGGTGTCAATCAACCCTCAGAGCAGGCGGACAAGTTATGGAGCAGCGGTCTTTAGACCGCTGCTTCATAACTGGTGTTTCTGGTGAGCTTGCAGGCTCGCCAGAAACACGGGGCCTCAAGCTCTATCCGGAGCTTGATAGATAGGCCCCAGAGTGACCTAGTGCTTATTCCATAGGTTAAAGCTAACAATAAGAAATCTAGTAAGCTAAGATCTACAATAAATGCCTTAAACAGCAAATGATGGAAGCGCTAAAAATCCTAAAATACATTTTAAAAGGGGCAGTAAACCTACAACACATAGTGCAGAATTATATAACATTAGCTTAGCGCCAACTTTATACAACAAACTATTGCAGAGATATTTTATTAGAAAATTCAATTTTGAAAAATGCTGCTCCTGGCCTTACTGAGCGGGTGTGTTTTTTCCTAAGGGCATCGTGGGCACACTGTCTAGTACTTACGCTATTTTTAATACTTCCATTGCTTGTTGTATAAGTGATAGGCACTTCCTGCTAAAGCTAACAGGCTGGTACCCAGCGCTACGGAATTTGGTGGCGCTATACAAATAAATAATAATAATACATACTTCCTGTTAATTTGTACTTCCTGTAAATGCTCATTGGTTCATAGATTACTGCCTGCTATTGCCAATGAGCATTAGTAGGAGTTGCACAACTGATAATGGTAAATTAGTTTATGTTATTCACACTTGTCATTATTTGTATTTCTTTATATGCGCCTTTTAAAGAAGAAGTAGTTATAAAAATAGGCTACATAAGAAAAAAAGAAAACGGTATAAAAACTGTATAAAAAAACAGAACTGATTATTAAAACAGAACATACAACAGAGACATGTAGAAGCAAACCGACAGATGTGACCATAGAACACATTTTGCATAAGGTCACAGCTTACGTATGGACATAAAAGACAAAAACAAAAATGTTATACATGTTTGTGCACCTACGATTAAAATAATAGTGAGATGAGAGAGAGATGAGAGAGAGTGAAAGGACACTTACAGTTGTTCTAGGGAGGCAAGTCCTCTAAATGCTTGCCTGTCAATGGAATGGATTTCATTCTTGTACAAATAGCTGAAACAAGAAACAATCAGCAGTATTAGTAAACACACACAAGCACATAAAAAATTAATTTGGCACACACATAACAGAAACGTCAAAATAAAAAAAATAAAAATTGGTGGTAACATACACTGAGCAGTTTTCCAGGGACATTAATAACCCATTAAGGTTAAGATTACAAGTGGAGCAGATTGTAAATTATCTTGTGATCAGTCAAAAAAACATAATTTAAGAACTTACCTGATAAATTCATTTCTTTCATAATGGCAAGAGTCCATGAGCTAGTGGTGTATGGGATATACATTCCTACCAGGAGAGGGCAAAGTTTCCCAACCTCAAATGCCTATAAATACATCTCCCACCACACACATACTTCAGTTTAATGTATAGCCAAGTAAGGAGGTGTAAAAGGAGTAAAAAAGAGGAACTGGAAAATAATATTGTGCTTTTATACAAAAAAAAATACCCAAGATGTGGAAGTCCACAGAAGAGTCACTAGAGAGGGAGGGACAAAATAAAAACAGATATTTCCGCTGAGAAATTAAATCCACAAAATAAGTTCTTATAAACAGAAGAATCAAACTGTGAAAGCGCCTGAAGAACTTTTCTACCAAAGACTGCTTCAGAAGAAGCAAATACATTAAAATTTTAAAATTTAGTATATGTATGCAAAGAAAACCAAGTTGCTGTTTTGCAAATCTGATCAACTGAAGCTTCATTCTTAAAAGCCCACGAAGTGGCAACTGATCTAGTAGAATGAGCTGTAATTCTCTGAGGCGGAGACTGTCCCGCCTCCAAATAAGCCTTGTGAATTAAAAGCTTTAACCAAGATGACAAATAAATGGCAGAGGCTTTCTGACCTTTCCTAGAATCAGAAAAGACAACAAATAGACTAGAAGTCTTCCTGAAATCCTTAGTAGACCAAATGGAAGAGTGACAAATTGGTAATGCTTGTCTAGAAAAGAGAATCTCAGAAACCAATAGTGATCTGGATGAATCAGAATATAAATATAAGCGTCCTGTAAGTCTATTGTGGACATGTAATGACCTTGCTGAATAAAAGGTAGAATAGTCCTTATAGTCACCATCTTGAAAGTTGGGACCCTTACAAAATGATTCAAAAACTTCAGATCCAGAACTGGTCTGAATGAATTTTGTTTCTTTGGGACAATGAATAGATTTGAATAAAACCCCAGACCCTGTTCCTGAAGCGGAACTGGTATAATTACCCCTGAAAGCTCCAGATCTGAAACACACTTCAGAAAAGCCTGAGCTTTTACAGGATTTGTTGGAACATGAGAGAGAAAGAATCTTCTCACAGGAGGTCTTACTCTGAAACGTATTTGATACCCTTGAGAGACTCTGAATCCACAGATTTTGAACCGAATCTGCCCAAATGTCTTGGAACAATTTCAATCTGCCCCCACCAGCTAAACTGGATTGAGAGCCACACCTTCATGCAGACTTAGGTGCTGGCTTTGGTTTTTTAAAAGGCTTGGAATTATTCCAACTTGAAGACGACTTCCAATTGGAACCAGAGTCCTTAGGGGAAGGAGTGGTTTTCTGTTCTCTATTCTGACGAAAGGAACGAAAACGATTAGAAGCTTTAGATTAAATTAGATTTACCCTTACATTTTTTATCTTGAGGCAAATAAACTCCCTTCCCCCTGGTGATAGTGGAAATAATAGAATCCAACTGAGAACCAAATAAATTATTACCATGGAAAGATAGAGATAATAATCTAGATTTAGATACCAAGTCAGCATTCCAAGATTTAAGTCAAAAAGCTCTTCTAGCTAAAATAGCTAAAGACATGGATTTAACATCAATCTGGGTGATATCAAAAATAGCATCACAGATAAAATGATTAGCATGTTGAAGCAAACAAATAATGCTAGACAAATCAGGATCTGCTTCCTGATGTGCTAAGCTATCCAACCAAAAAGTTGATGCAGCTGCAACATCAGCCATAGAAATGGCAGGCCTGAGAATATAGCCAGAATGTAAATAAGCTTTCCTTAGATAAGAATCAATCAGCCTATCTAAAGAATTCTTAAAAGTAATATCTTCCATTGGAATAGTAGTATGTTTGGCAAGAGTAGAAATAGCCCCATCAACCTTAGGGACTTTTCCCCAAAACTCCAATTTAGCCACTGGTAAAAGAAGAAGGATTTAAAGAAGCACCAGGCTTAGACCATTCCTTAGCAATCACATCTGAAACAGCATCTGGAAGAGAAAAAACCTTAGGAGTAATCACAGGAGGTTTAAAAACAGAATTTAAACGCTTACTGGGTTTTTTATCAAGAGGATCAGACTCCTCAATATCCAAAGTAACCAACACTTCTTTCAATAAAGAACAAATATATTCAATCTTAAAAGATAAGAAGATTTATCAATTTCAAAATCTGAAGTAGGATCCTCTGAACCAGAGAGATCGTCATCAGAGAAGGATATTTCAGTATGTTGTCGGTCAATACAAATTTCATCAGACTTATGTGAAGTTTTGAAAGACCTTTTACATTTATTAGAAGGTAGAATAGAAGACATAGCCTTCTGTATTGCATCAGCAAAATAATTTTTCATATCAACAGGGATATCATGTACATTAGATGTTGAGGGAACAACAGGTGCTGTACTAGTACTAATAGACACATTATTGGCATGCAAAAGCTTATCATGACAATTGTTACATAATATAGCCGGAGATATAATCTCAGCTTGCTTATATACAGATACACTTAGCTTTGGTAGAACTGTGTTCAGGCAGCATGGTTCCTACAGTAGCTTCTGAGGCAGGATCAGACTGAGACATCTTTGCAAAAATGTGAAAGAAAAAATAACATTTAAACAAATATCCAATTTCCTCATATAGCAGTTTCAGGAATGGGAAAAAATGCATATGCTAATAGGCAGAAAAGCAAACAGCATAGCCCTCTATAATATAAAGAGAGCAAAAGCATAAAGGAAGTGAGGTAAAATAAATAAAAATGTTTGGCGCCAAGTCTGACGCACAACGCAAATAGAAATTTTTGGAAAAAAATGTGCCAAAAATGTGCCAAAAATGACGCAATAAATAATAGCATTATGCCCTCGCGAGCCTAGATTGACTGTGAAAATAAAGAAAAGCAAGTCAAACTGGAAAAAAAAAAGACTAAACAACCAGGTAAAAAATAACTTCCTAAAATATGATTCCCATACTAAAACTGTTAGACTGCAAAGGGAAATACACATAGACCTGACTCATGGCAAATATAAGTAAAATACATATATTTAAATCTTTATTACATAAAGCGCCAAACATAGCTGAGAGTGTCTTAAATAATGATACATACTTACCGAAAGACACCCATCCACATATAGCAGACAGCCAAACCAGTACAGAAAACTATCAGCAGATGTAATGGTATATAAGAGTATATCGTCGATCTGAAAAGGGAGGTAGGAGATGAATCCCTAAGACCGATAACAGAGAACCCTTGAAAAGATTTCCCATGAGTGAAACCATAAAATCAATAGGCAATACTCGCTTCACATCCCTCTGACAAACACTGATCTTGGAGAGGAATTGGGCTTCAGAATGTTTAGAAGAGCTTATAATAGAAGAAATGAAAGAGATTAAGCACAAACTTACTTCACCACCTCCATAGGAGGCAAAGTTTGTAAAATTGAAGCATTTGTTTGGTGAGGGGTGTATTTATAGGCATTTGAGGTTTGGGAAACTTTGCCCCCTCCTGGTAAGAATGTATATCCCATACGTCACTAGCTCATGGACTCTAGCCATTTACATAAAATAAATAATGCTCTTGTATTACAATTTTATGGTTAAAATGAATCACTAGTTTCCAAAATACTGCTTTACTGCTTTTTGAGACCTGAAGGAAATGCTATGGAAAAAAAATATTTAATTTATAGTTAGAGTTGATATTAAGAAACAAAGGTTTGATACTGGAGAGAAGGTTTTGTGTATATATAAATAAAAGTGTATGAAGTTTGGAAAGTCCAGTTAGTGCCTGCCTTTTGTTTTTATACACACACACACATTTATATATATATATATATATATATATATATATATATATATATATATATATATATATATATATATATATATATATATACAGTGTATATATGTGTGTGTGTATATACAGTATATACAGTATACACATACACAACCTAAAGGTAGTTTTATTTCATTTGTATTACTTTTGTTTACATAGTATAATCACAAAAATAGTACAGTTCTGTAATCAGAAAGGTAAAAGATTCAGGCAGAAAAGTTTGTGACTTAAAAGGGAATATATATATATATATATATATATATATATATATATATATATATATATATATATATATATATATATATATATATATATATATATATATATATATATATCATATAAACACATGTATGCACATATATACATGTATACATATAACATATTACATATTTATAGCTACCTTCTGGTTAGCGAAGTAGGTCTAACGGGGTGACAGTTTAGTGTGCGAGTTCCAGATTGTGCTCTCCATTGAAGTCTATGGGGAGAATCTAGCTTGGTAGCGATAGCTGAAGCCCTGAAGTTAGCAACGTGTTAAAAGTGTCACTAACAAATGCAGCAGAAGGGCTAATTTGCACTGTTTGTCTTAGTTAACATGCGAGAAAGGCTGAATATGAGGATTGCTTAGATAAATATTTTTTAATTCAATAAATGCGTGGGGTTCAATGCAGTTCTCCTAAGGTGGTCTCCTATTTCACCATGAACAAAAAAGCATAGGAGAGGGCACAAATACAACTTAAAGGGACAGTATACACCAATTTTCATATAACTGCATGTAATAGACACTACTATAAAGAAGACTATGCACAGATACTGATATAAAAATCCAGTATAAAACCATTACAAAATTACTTAGAAGCTCCCAGTTTAGCTCTGTTAAAAAGATTAGCAGGAAAACCCACTGAAAGAGGGTGTATAGCAAACAAAAAACAGACACTCTCCCCCTTCCCCTTCCTCTGCATATGAAAAGACTCTTTACACAAACAGAAGCAAGCTGGAGTTGGTATACATCAGTATACTTTAAAACTTTGGGGCTTGGTTAGGAGTCTGAAAATCAGAGCAATGTTATTTAAGAATAAACAAAACTATACATTTAAAAAACAAAAAACATTTATGCAAAGAGAAATCTACGGCCCCATTACATATGCAGCTTCGCCCGCAAAAGCCGGCAACGCCAGTTTTTACGCTATTTTGGTATTACATATTAGGCGTAGCATACAAGTTACGCAGGTATATTTTACCCGCGCTCGCAATTATTACTCCCATAGGCTAACATGGGACCACGTCGTAAATCGGTATCCAATATCCAGCGCAAGGCCTTACGTGGCGAAAATAGAGAAATCTTACTACATTTTTACCTCGCCATAAAAGGCAGCCATAGCAGGCCTTGCGAGTATGGGAGCACCTGCAAAACTAAAATAACATCTAACGCATGCGCAATGTCTATCTACCTGTCAACAGCAATCCCCCACCGCAATAACTAATAAAGTCTATTAACCCCTAAACCGCCATCAAACCCACACCGCAAGTAATAACTAAATTATTAACCCCTAAATCTGCCAACCCCAACAACGCAAACTACCTCTTAAAACTATTAACCCTTAATCCGCCATTAACCCACAATGCAATAAACCTATTCAAGTATTAACCCCTAAACCGCCATAGCCCACATAGCCTATTAAATGTATTAACCCCTAATCTGCCGCCGCCAACGTCGCCACCACTATAATAAAGTTATTAACCCCTAAACCTAAGTCTAACCCTTACCCTAACACCCCCCCTAACTTAAATATTATTTAAATAAATCTAAATAAATTTACTATTATTAACTTAATTATTCCTATTTAAAACTAAATACTTACCTATAAAATAAACCCTAAGATAGCTACAATATAATTAATAATTACATTGTAGCTATTTTAGGATTTATTTTTATTTTACAGGCAACTATGTATTTATTTTAACTAGATACAATAGTTATTAAATATTTATTAACTATTTAATAGCTACCTAGTTAAAATAAATACAAATTTACCTGTAAAATAAATCCTAACCTAAGTTACAATTACACCTAACACTACACTATCATTAAATAAATTAAATTAATTAACTACAATGACCTAAAATTAAATACAAATAAATAAAATAAAGTACAAAAACAAACAATCACTAAATTACAGAAAATAAAAAAATTACATGAAGTTTAAACTAATTACACCTAATCTAAGCCCCCTAAAATAATAAATTTCCCTACCCTATGCTAAATTACAATAGCCCTTAAAAGGGCTTTTTGCGGGGCATTGCTCCAAAGTAATCAGCTCTTTTACCTGTAAAAAAAGAAATACAACCCCCCAACATTAAAACCCACCACCACACACCCAACCCTACTCTAAAACCCACTCAATCCCCCCTTAAAATAACCTAACACTACTCCCTTGAAGATCTCCCTACCTTGAGCCGTCTTCACCCAGCCGGGCACAAGTGGACCTCCAGAGGGGCAGAAGTCTTCATCCGATCCGGCCAGAAGAGGATATCCAGACCGGCAAAAGTGTTCATCCAGGCGGCATCTTCAATCTTCTTCCATCCGGAGCGGAGCGGGTCCATCTTGAAGACATCCGACGCGGAGCATCCTCTTCCATCCGACGGTGACTGAAGAATGAAGGTTCCTTTAAATGACATCATCCAAGATGGCGTCCCTTCAATTCCGATTGGCTGATAGAATTCAGCCAATCGGAATTAAGGTAGGAAAAATCCTATTGGCTGATGCAATCAGCCAATCGGATTGAAGTTCAATCCGATTGGCTCAAGTTCAATCCGAGACGGCTCAAGGTAGGGAGATCTTCAAGGGGGTAGTGTTAGGTTTTTTTAAGGGGGGATTGGGTGGGTTTTAGAGTAGGGTTGGGTGTGTGGGTGGTGGGTTTTAATGTTGGGGGGTTGTATTTATTTTTTTACAGGTAAAAGAGCTGACTACTTTGGGGCAATGCCCCGCAAAAAGCCCTTTTAAGGGCTATTTGTAATTTAGTATAGGGTAGGGAAATTTATTATTTTGAGGGGCTTTTTTATTTTGTTAGGGGGCTTAGATTAGGTGTAATTAGTTTAAACTTCTTGTAAAAAAATTTTATTTACTGTAATTTAGTGTTTTGTTTTTTTTGCACTTTAGTTTATTTTATTTTATTGTATTTAATTTTAGGTAATTGTAGTTAATTAATTTAATTTATTTAATGATAGTGTAGTGTTAGGTGCAATTGTAACTTAGGTTAGGATTTATTTTACAGGTAAATTTGTATTTATTTTAACTAGGTAGCTATTAAATAGTTAAAATAAATACAAAGTTGCTTGTAAAATAAAAATAAATCCTAAAATAGCTACAATGTAATTATTAATTATATTGTAGCTATCTTAGGGTTTATTTTATAGGTATTTAGTTTTAAATAGGAATAATTTAGTTAATAATAGTACATTTATTTAGATTTATTTAAATAATATTTAAGTTAGGAGGGTGTTAGGGTTAGGGTTAGACTTAGGTTTAGGGGTTAATAACTTTATTATAGTGGTGGTGACGTTGGCGGCGGCAGATTAGGGGTTAATACATTTAATAGGCTATGTGGGCTATGGCAGTTTAGGGGTTAATACTTGAATAGGTTAATTGCGTTGTGGGCTATGGCGGTTTAGGGGTTAATAATTTAGTTATTACTTGCGGTGTGGATTTGATGGCGGATATGGGGTTAACAGTTTAAATAGGCACATTGCGTTGTGGGGGGTTGTCGGTCTAGGGGTTAATACATTTAATATTAGTAATGAGAGGGGGGGATTGCGGATATAGGGGTTTTACGTGTCAGGCTTATTTTTTATGAGGCGTGTTAGACTTTTACGGGAGATTTGTTATTTTATTTACTTTTCTTAGGCGCCGGCAGTTTCTAAAGTGCCGTAAGTCACTAGCAACTCCAGAAATTTGTATTTATGCTAATTTCTAGACATTGCTAGTTTATCCGACTTACGGCACTTTATGAACTGCCGGCGGGGTTTATGTAATACCCCGATGTGCGAAGTGAAATTACGGGCGAAGCGGGTTCCCACGCTTGCGCCGAAACCTGCGCCGTATATGTGATCGCGCCCTTAGTGTATAATGTCCCTTTAAGGAGGTCAAGGTGAAAAGAAATAATGAAAAATAAAATACCATGACTTGATCAGTACTGTATACTTACTTTTTACCCACCCTGTATACTTTAGTTTTACAGTAGTCTCTTGGCGGCATGTGAGCCGAGAAAAAGCTGAAGCGGCTGGGACCCACATGCAACAAGTATATAGACTTCAATCTGGTAATGTGCTCTTTATTGTTCTATTACACATATTACCTATTGTTTTTATCAAGTTTGATGTTATTAAATTATACTGCCTTGAGTCAGATTTACACTCGCCCCTGTGCTTTTTTTTTGTTGAAATTTAGTTATTTTCCTTTAGTTCATACTAGTAGTTTGTATGTGTCTCAAGTACTGCTGCAAACACTGCTGCCACATAGTGCTCAAAATGAAACAATGAAATGATGCCTGATGAAATGGCCAAGTACGAGAGCCGAGAAACACGTTGCTTATCCTTAGGGGACATCATACTACTCCCCTATACCGTTTTTTAATTTAATATTTTTTTAACTTTTAGCAGTTTGGCAAATTTATCTTATGTACAAAAAAAGATATTGCAGAACTAGAAAAAGTTCCGAGAGGGGCCACAACGCTAATAAGGGGATTGGAGAATTTAACCTATGAGGAGAGGCTAGTCAAACTGGGTCTGTTTTCTTTAGAAAAAAGGCGCTTGAGAGGTGACATGATTACTTTATATAAATATATTCAAGGCCCATATACAGAGATGGTAGAAGCTCTGTTTATTCAAAGAAAATTGTTTCTTACAAGAGGTCGCAATTTAAGGTTGGGGGAAAGGAGACAATAAAATTGTGAAACTCATTACCAAAGGTGGTAGTAAATGCCAATACCCTAGATACATTTAAAAATAGTCTGGATACATTTCTGTATATAAACAAAATTCATGGATATGATTGCTAGTATTAAATGGGTCACCTTTTAGTGGGTTTATTTAAAGGGACACTAAACCCCCCAAAAAGGTTATCAGTAATCTCAAAATGAATACATTTTATAGCAGTTTGTAATTTGCATTCCGTTTCAAATTTCTACCATTTAGTAGTAATCATATTATTAAAATTAGTCAATTTCTAAACCCACCGCCGGGTTTGCGTTGCCCTAGGCGAATCCACACTGATAACCCAGGTTATGAAAATGGCGGAAGATTGCCGCAATGCGCATGCGCTACCTCCCACCACCGGATATGAGTTGCCCTAGGCGAATACACAGATTACCCAGGTTCTGAAAATGGCGGAAGATTGCCGCAATGCGCATGCGCTAGCCTTCTGAACCGTCATCCTTTACATCACTTGCGAGATTCCATTGCCATTATGTGGGTAATCTCGGCATCAAGGGCTGGATATGCGCTTGCGTGAGGTTCATGATCGGAGTACGCATGCACAGTGGGAATAAATTATTACATAATCATATGCATAAAATCGGCATCTGATTGGAGATTGCTTTTCCTCTTGTACAGCCCATATTTGAGGGTTGGATTGAGTGAGGTAATCATCGAAAATAAAAATGATATTTTAAAATGTATTGCTGATTCATTGGAGTGTAAAAGTAGGTGATTAATGATATGATATTGATTGCTATGTGAAATTTGTATTCCGGTTCTACAAAAAAAAAAAAGTTTTGGAATCCTTTAAGCTTAACTGGAGCTTTTTGTAAGTATTTTAGATTTGTATAGGTTGAACTCGATGGGCTTCGGTCTTTTTTAAACCTTATCTACTATGTTACAGCTTATAGTAACCTTGTTGGTACTAGCAATACTTTGGGTATCAATCTATACCCCTCCTTGCTGGGAACCTGTGACAACTTGGACACACTGCAGACTTCGGGAGAGGGTGAGCTGATACGCTCTAATCTATCAGCCTGCTTCTACCAGCACATAAGGGTGCTCCACGCAAATGTGAGTACCATTCCAACGTCTACTTTGTGTTATTTTTGGAATATACTGATACACACATGAGGCGCCCCTCTATTTTCTTGCCTAGTGCTTAAGACACAGGCTTGCAAAAATCCGTCTTCAGTCAGTTAGGGGTTCCTACCTCACAATTTGTACAAGCTACTATTCAATAGTGTAGACCACACAGAATGTCTCAGTAAACAGCATTATACATATTGATAGAACAGATAGCAGTAAATATTGATAGTGCAATTAAATTGTTGCTTTTAAAACCACAGTAAAATTCCAAGAGAACAAATCCTTGTTAACCCTATGAATGTCAGAAATGACTACAACACACAGTTTGTAGAATATAAACTCACACATCTCACAAACCAATGCTAAAACTAGGCCTTACCACTAGTATGCTGCAGGAGTCATAGGTCCAAAAAGGCAAATAAACCTCATTAAAGCTTTACAGGGATAAAGAGAATTCTATAAATGAGGACAGAGGGAGGTAATTCTATGCACTACTATTGCCATAATCTCAGAAAAGGTAAAGTCTATGTTATCTAGAACATAAAATGTATTTTAATGGACAAAATCTCAAAAACATTGTTGATTATACTAATGTGTTTTCTCTCTGTTTTTTTTACACTCTCAAAGGCCATAACGAGTAACTGCATACGTTATCTGTAACAGAACTTAAAAAAGAGAGTCTTGAGGGATATCACCCAGCTTGACAGCCCAACAACCTTTCAATTTATTCCAATCACACAACATTATCTTGTAACTTAATACCACAATCAAATCAGGCTACCTTTATCTGTACAATTATCATTTATATATCTGCTATAGACAAACATTTTCATTTTATGTATTCCTGGGATTTTACCTGTCACTGTTTCTAACAGAAAATAAAAGTAAAATATTAGAATATTCTAAGGGATTAGCATATGGTCTTTTCAACTAATAATAGGCAGGTGATAAATAATAGTTTTATTACTCAGCTTAATGGTATATGTGATTTAACGTTATCAAAGGAATTGAAGGCTTGTTGGCCCCGTCAGGATTTGAACCTGTGACCCAGATGTTTGAACAGGTGGCAGATACTGTGGCTGGCCAATTACCAAATTTAGCAATATCACACATCTTATTTAAACTGTACTTACATTTATATTTAGACTATATATATATATATATATATATATATATATATATATATATATATATATATATATATATATATATATATATATATATATCATACATACACACACAATATATGACATGAGGCATATAAACAATTAAAAACAGATTCCCTCGTTTAGATATAATGTGCCCTAGTTAGACTGAACAGTTATTCTAAAGAAAGAGCCAAGAAACAACAATCTATCCAGAAAATAAACATTCCAGCTGCGTATCTTAATCTATAGCAAACAGAACTAAAAGGGAGTTGTGCAGTAGACGGATGCAATCTCAGAAACTACAAATATTGCAAGTTAAAACAAGACTAGACCTTGGGGCAAAACAACCTGAAATGAACCAAAGATCCTACAATGGAACAGACAAATGACTTCACAGATATAATAATAATGTATGTCTTGCTGTCAGATACACTGGATTAAATACCTTTTTTTCTAGAGTACATTTTCCAAATATATTCTGTAAAATATATGTTTTACTCATAAATTAGGGAATTAATCCTTTACATTATACAGTATTCTCTATAGAAAATGTTGCCAGCCATGTAGCATTATGAAGCGGGAGGGGGCATATTAATACTCATTTTCTGTTATTTATAAATGATACCTAAGATAACCAAAGCACAAATTAATTGCATAATTAAATGTAATATATTTTAATGATAATTTGTGCAAAATTACACAAAACCAACACTATAAGGGGAGTGTAAGGTAGCAAGGTCTCCTGTAACGGAGTTAAGGGCCTGTGCATTACAAGGTAGTGAAAATCGCTGGTTTAGTGTGCTAGCAACAATGTTGCAAAGTAAGGGCAGGTCTTAGACTCACCAGTTATAAGAGTAGTTCTAGAAGAATCCTGCCTCTTCTTCCTGGGATTTTCAACGGAGAAAGTTTCCCTCCCTCCCAAACCCCTTTCTCTTGTTGGCTGTAGTGCTAACAGCTCAATGGCATCATTAAGGCAGATGGCTTCCTAGTGGTTGCTGGTTTAGTAGGCTGAAGGCAGGGATAGGGTTAGTTGGCCTAATCGATGTAAGACCTTGGCGGTAATTTTGGTGCTTCGTAGTGGAAATTCCTCTCAGTGCCTTACAGGTTGAAGCAAAATGCCAATTTTTATCTCCTAGAAGAGGGAGGTCGTGGCCATAAATACCTGAGGGCAGAGTCTGTAGGGGTGCCAGTCGGGCTAATGGGCGGGGCAGATGTCCCACAGTCGTGACCTGGGGGGGCCCCGCCCCGCGGGTCTGCTGGCTGAAGATCCTTTAGGACGTTTGCGCCTCATAGACGGAATGGGGTGGAGCCTCGTTTTGCGGCCCCCTTTTCACTTTGCAATTCCATAACACCTTGCTGCGACCTCTAGTCATATGGAGCTATTGTTATTAATTTACTAGTCCTCAAATGCTGCCACAATTAATATGCTATAGTTATGACTTCAGTTGCAGTCAGGTTTATTTAAATGTTAAATAAACATGACAATGATATGGTCTTATACCCAGCTCTCTGTGTCCGTGTATTTATTGTTATAAAGTGTAAGTTAAATAAGTTATTGTTTTAAGGGGTGATAACTACCAGATAGAGCATCAGCCCATATATAATATTGGTTCATTTAGCTTAACCCTTTCTCTACCCGGAATTTGGAAGAAAAACTTGCACTAAGTACTGGTGACTTTTTAGCATTTTTGCTATCACTCCGTTTAAACAGAAATAGAGGTTTCGATTTTGGAATGTTTGTATCTTTAAAATGCGACAGTTTGGAGAGGGGAGGGAACAAGTGTAAACAACAATGCCTTATGTCATCTAGGCTATATGTATATGTCATAATACAGCTTATACATGAAAGCTAAAGGTAGTTTTATATCATTTTTAATACTTTAGTATACATAGCACCATCAGAAAGATAGCACAGTACTGTATTTAGAATGGTAAAATTTGTTGTTTGAAATAAATATTAACTATTATTTGCATTTTAAAACACAAAAAAATAAAAATAACTCAAAGACACAGGCAGAGAAAATTGTGACTTGCAGGCAGGGAAAAATAGTAATTTTTGATAAAAAAAATAATTTTTAAATAATAATTTAGAAGTTTGGATTTCAGAATAAGTTTGTATTTTGGAATTCCAGATTTGGGAATTTATACCTGTATATATACATACATTGGAGCCCTTTCCAGTCAAATGCCTTGCCATATCCCTTTTCAATCCTTTTTATCAATATAACTGTTATATGTTTTATTAAATTGTGTATATATCAGTGTAATAGCTCATTTTGATATGCTTTAGGTTTTGTTTTTTTTACACTTTACTTACTAATTCTAGCGCTATTTGGGCTTTCACTTCATCGCAACCCAAAACTTTCAACTTGTAATCTCAACACTATTTTGTGCGGCCGTGATATCCATTCAGAGTAATGAGTGCGCTAGAACGATGTGTAGTAATAATAGTGTAGAGTTGATTGTTTTAAAATTACATGCTCTAATTAATTACTTTTTTATAATTTTTCGACTATTATGACCCTTTAAGCATTCTATGGCAGATGTTTTCGCAATAATCTTTTAAGCAACATTAAACTTTGTTTAAAAAATAGGCCACAGAATACTAAAGACACAAACACATGGCTAAGCATCTATGTGCCTACAAACACACGGCTAAGCGTCTATGTGCCTGCAAACACATGGTTAAGCGTCTATGTGCCTGCAAACACACGGCTAAGCATTTATGTGCCTACAAAAACACGGCTAAGCATCTATGTGCCTGCAAACATATGGTTAAGCGTCTATGTGCCTACAAACACACGGCTAAGCGTCTATGTGCCTGCAAACACACAGCTAAGCATCTATGTGCCTGCAAACACACGGCTAAGCGTCTATGTGCCTGCAAACACACGGTTAGCGTCTATGTGCCTGCAAACACACGGCTAAGCGTCTATGTGCCTGCAAACACATGGTTAAGCATCTATGTGCCTACAAACACACGGCTAAGCATTTATGTGCCTACAAACACACAGCTAAGCATTTATGTGCCTACAAAAACACAGCTAAGCATCTATATGCCTACAATTACATGGCTAAGCGTCTATGTGCCTGCAAACACACGGCTAAGCATTTATGTGCCTACAAACAAACGGCTAAGCATCTATGTACCTACAAACACACGGCTAAGCATCTATATGCCTACAAACACACAGCTAAGCATCTTTGTGCCTACAAACACACGGCTAAGCATCAATGTGCCTACACACAGCTAAGCATCTATGTGCCTACAATTACATGGCTAAGCGTCTATGTGCCTGCAAACACACAGCTAAGCATTTATGTGCCTACAACCACACGGCTAACCATCTATGTGCCTACAAACACACGGCTAATCGTCTATGTGCCTATAAACACATGGTTAAGCGTCTATGTGCCTATAAACACATGGTTAAGCGTCTATGTGCCTACAAACACACGGCTAAGCATTTATGTGCCTACAAACACACGGCTAAGCATTTCTGTGCCTACAAAAACACAGCTAAGCATCTATGTGCCTACAATTACATGGCTAAGCATCTATGTGCCTGCAAACACACGGCTAAGCATTTATGTGCCTACAAACACACAGCTAAGCATCTATGTGCCTACAAACACACAGCTAAGCATCTATGTGCCTACAAACATATGGCTAAGCATCTATGTGCCTACAAACACATAGCTAAGCATCTATGTGGCTACAATTACATGGCTAAGCATCTATGTGCCTGCAAACACATGGCTAAGCATTTATGTGCCTACAAACACACGGCTAAGCATTTATGTGCCTGCAAACACACGGCTAAGCGTCTATGTGCCTACAATTACATGGCTAAGCATCTATGTGCCTACAAACACAAGTCTAAGCATTTATGTGCCTACAAACACACAGCTAAGCATTTATGTGCCTACAAACACACGGCTAAGCATTTATGTGCCTACAAACACACGGCTAAGCATTTATGTGCCTACAAAAACACAGCTAAGCATCTATGTGCCTACAATTACATGGCTAAGCGTCTATGTGCCTGCAAACACACGGCTAAGCATTTATGTGCCTACAAACACACGGCTAAGCATCTATGTGCCTACAAACACACGGCTAAGCATCTATGTGCCTACAAACACACAGCTAAGCATCTTTGTGCCTACAAACACACGGCTAAGCATCTATGTGCTATGTGCCTACAAACACACGGCTAAGCATCTATGTGCCTACAAACACACAGCTAAGCATCTATGTGCCTACAAACACACGGCTAAGCATCAATGTGCCTACACACAGCTAAGCATCTATGTGCCTACAATTACATGGCTAAGCGTCTATGTGCCTGCAAACACACGGCTAAGCATTTATGTGCCTACAAACACACGGCTAACCATCTATGTGCCTACAAACACACGGCTAAGCGTCTATGTGCCTATAAACACACGGCTAAGCATTTATGTGCCTACAAACACACGGCTAAGTATTTATGTGCCTACAAAAACACAGCTAAGCATCTATGTGCCTACAATTACATGGCTAAGCGTCTATGTGCCTGCAAACACACGGCTAAGCATTTATGTGCCTGCAAACACACGGCTAAGCATTTATGTGCCTACAAACACACGGCTAAGCATCTATGTGCCTACAAACACACAGCTAAGCATTTATGTGCCTACAAACACACAGCTAAGCATCTATGTGCCTACAATTACATGGCTAAGCGTCTATGTGCCTGCAAACACATGGCTAAGCATTTATGTGCCTACAAACACACTGCTAAGCATTTATGTGCCTGCAAACACACGGCTAAGCGTCTATATGCCTACAATTACATGGCTAAGCATCTATGTGCCTACAAACACAAGGCTAAGCATTTATGTGCCTACAAACACACAGCTAAGCATTTATGTGCCTACAAACACACGGCTAAGCATCTATGTGCCTACAAACACACGGCTAAGCATCTATGTGCCTACAATTACATGGCTAAGCGTCTATGTGTCTGCAAACACACGGCTAAGCATTTATGTGCCTACAAACACACGGCTAAGCATCTATGTGCCTACAAACACACGGCTAAGCACCTATGTGCCTATCTAAGTTTGCTAATCAACAAAACAAGTAAATCTGATACCAGCAAAACAAGTAAATTTGATAATAGAGGACATTTATACAATATATACATTTTTTTAATTACATGCTGTATATGAATCATTAAAGATTAATTTTGACTTTACGCTCTTTTTAATTATTATCTGTGTGTAATTTATAAATGTTTCCAGCACTAGGGCACTCTATTAGTTTACTAGTAGTTTTGCTTTGCAATCTTATAGAGCCTTAACAAATCAAATCAATCAAATCTGATTTGAAGAGGCACCTTCAGTAGGTTAGATCTTGGAAAGGGGGCAGTTCGTTCTAATTTGGGTGGAGGGACATGGAGTCTGATCCAGGGACACAAAGTTAACTGATCATGAAGGCAGGAGTGATATCTTTATTTCAGGGGCAACAGGTCTAAATCTAAATAAGTTGATCTGCAATGGCAAATTCTAGATTTGTGTATCTGATGTGGAACACAGATTAGTCTAATCTGGGGTCTAAAAAGAGTCTGGTAAAATAATATTGGGGGTACAAAGGATTTTTTTTGCAGGACTAAAGGGTTTGATTAGCTGTCAGCAGAGTATTGTGTTCTTGTGTGCAGTTGGTAACTAGCTGGAGGTATTTATTCTTAACTTGTTATACCCACCTACTGAATTAGTCTTAAGGAGAAGACAGAGGCCCCCATTTATCAAAGTCTGGCGGACCTGATCCGACAGTGCGGATCAGGTCCGCCAGACCCCGCTGAATACGGAGAGCAATACGCTCTCCGTATTCAGCATTGCACCAGCAGCTCACAAGAGCTGCTGGTGCAATGCCGCCCCCTGCAGAATCGCGGCAAATCGGCCGCCTGCAGGGGGGTATCAATCAACCCTATCGTACTCGATCGGGTTGAATTGCGGCGATGTCTGTCCGCCTGCTCAGAGCAGGCGGACGGGTTATGGAGCAGCGGTCTTTAGACTGCTGCTTCATAACTGGTGTTTCTGGTGAGTCTGAAGACTCGCCAGAAACACGGGCCGTCAAGCTCCTTTCGGAGCTTGATAGATAGGCCCCAGAGGATCTGTTACTTTAAGATTTAAGAAAGAGTTGTTTGATTAAAAATGGAATGCGGCTTTAGTCAAAAAAAAAATGAAAGGAAGTTCATATATGAGAAACAAACATAAACCAGATGCCAGTTTTACATTGGGGTTTATTCTAAAAACACTTTTCTCATGGGTTTCAACATGATTTTCAATTTATCTAAATTAACAGCCGTTACAATCTGAAATCTTATTTTGTCCTCTTTTAAATGGAGTATCTTGATTGTCTGCAGAGCTGTTTTAAACATGTTAATGTTTATACATATTATAATTTCATATGTTAATAAACTTAGGGCTAGATTAAGAGCGGTATGCTAACTGTATCGCGCAAGTGATGTACAGTGTTTCTCGGCTTTTTGTGTGTGACTGAAATAGTGTGCATATTACAAGTTGAAAGTCGGGTTAGCGTGACTTCAGAGCCAAAAAAGTTTAGATCAACAATACATTTAACAGTATATAAATATATCTCAACTAGCTAAAAACATTAAAAAAATCTAATTTATGCAGTATTCATGTTTAATAAAGTGTTTAACAGTGTATGTATTGTAAATATTTCACATTCTAGTGTTCTTTACATAGGGGAATATGTTCTAAGTATTTTTAAATAACTATTCCTATATATATCTGTATATATCTAGAACAAAATGGCTTCAAGTAAAAGTTAGTATTGGCACTAAGCACATCTTGTACTCTTTTGAGGAGACTACCCTGAAGTTTTCTGAAGTAATCTTCTGGTATATTATATAAGGCTTCTTTCAGCACTTCCCCGAGTTCTGCTTTAGATTTAGTTTGTCTTTTATTTATTTCTCTGTCCAGGTGATCCCATACTGCCTCTATAATATTCAGGCCAGTCCATGACTGTCAGTGTTTTATGAGCTGTTTTTCTCTACAAATATGATATCACTGCATTTGCAGTGTGCTTGGGATCGTTATTATGCTGAAAAATAAAACCATTCCTAATCAGGTGCTATCCAGAAGGAATGGCTTGATGAATTAAAACACCACTGGCAGAAATGCAGCCTCCACCAGGTTTCACTGGAGGCTGCAAGCACTCATTCTTCCATTTCTCCCCAACTCTTCTTCTCCCATATTGTCGACGATTGGACCCAAAATTTTCCAACTTGGATTCATCACTCCATAATACTCTTTTCCACTGATCTTCATTCCAATCTTTGTGAGCTTTAGCATATCTTTTCACCCTGTTCCCCTTCCGAAAAAGTGTTTTTTTGGCTGCTACCCTTCCACAAAGACCATTCCTGACCAAGCTTCTTCGGATTGTAGAAGGGTCAACTTGGCATCCAGATGAAGCTGCCAGATGCTGAGCCAGGTCTTTGCTGGACTTATTCCGCTTTCTCAAAGAAGAAACTCTGAGAAACTTCTAATCAGATGTTTAAACTTTTCTTGGCTTTCCAGTCCACTTTTTTGTCCTATACCTCTACTGATTCTTCACATTTCTTTATAACAGCTTGAACACCACATCTTTAGTAACAAGTTTGTTTGATGATTTCCCTTTGAGAGTGGCAAAGTATGATTTAATGTCTTTCAAATTCAGTGATATTTGGCATTTTGAATGGAATGATGTGATTGAAAGTTGGTCTTATTAGCAAGCTTCAAATTAATTAAACTCATACCATATGTGTATGTAATGCTCAAGCATGTCTTGCAGAAACCTAGTGTAATAGACCTTTTTAACAGCAGTCATTTTGACATGAAATAGTAGGACAAATACAGATGTTAGCAATGACATTAATTAGGGTTCCATTCCATTCAGAGCCAGGTTCCTGCTATTGCTCAAGTGTACCGTCACACTAAATACTTGCCACTTTAGCCTATATAAGCAGTTTTTTTCGGGGGGGGGGGTGTCTGGGTTTTTTATATCCTATCTGACTTTAGATCATACATCAAGCTTTACCCTGGTAATCTTAGGATTACCCAAACGTTTCTGGATAAAGCCTTTGTACACTAGTTTTTTTTTGCCTCTCCCTGCGGGCTTGAAGGGGGGCGCCCTGATGGTCCTCTGGCATCTACCCCAAGCGGAGGCAAAAAATATAGTGGAGATGGGGAATAACAGCACATCGTATAAATATTTGATGCAGTGATTTGCAAGAACTATTGTCTTTAAAGGATGAAAATAGTGCTGTCATTAGCTTTAACCAGAAGCGTTTGGTTAATGATAGGATTACCCTAGGATTACCCGGGTAAAGCCTGATGTATGATCTTACATCCGGCTTTACCCACAGCCACTGGGTAATCGTAGGATTACCCTATATCTGACTTTACATGCAACATATATATATGTATAGATATATATTATACCAAAAAAATCATGTATATATATATAAGTATTTATTTAAGAATAAATAGAACATGTTCTTCTGTGATAAACATTGGAATGTGAAATATTCATATTTCATGTCGGGTTTAGGGATCTTGAATAAACAAGGTTGGGTTAGCGCACAAATATATATATATATATATATATATATATATATATATATATATATATAGTCCCATATGACTAAATCCTCTGAAGAAGAAGGTAACCCATTTTCTAAGTACCTTTGAAACGCGTTAGGAGTTAATTTCAAGAGACTTTATTCAATCTATTTTGAAACCGCTTTTTTTCTACTTTATTCTGTGTGTTTGGTGTTTTTGCTTTTGACATACACCTTTTTGGAAATCTGCTACTGATGTAACTACATGCCTTTGTGATACCTCATATTGGATTGAGGGTTATAAATGTGAGCATTTTAAATATTGAGAAAATAAAATAAGCTTTTAAAGTACATACAGTGTTGCACTACTGGTTTGCATTTGTATCCCCTTTCTTATATGTTTTTGATACATCATACTACTGAGAGGAGGATATTTGACCAAATCTGCAACAGAAGAGATC
This sequence comes from Bombina bombina, assembly GCF_027579735.1. NCBI lineage: Eukaryota > Metazoa > Chordata > Amphibia > Anura > Bombinatoridae > Bombina > Bombina bombina. Next base: position 191,487,168 of record NC_069502.1, on the reverse strand, counting down.
CCTTCTACCATATTGGGGAGACACAGAAGCGGTATCCGGGATTGCTGAGGGACATCTATTCCTCTAAGGGACGCATGCACTTACCTCATAGGATTGAGGTTACCTGCTGTAAGTAGGCATTTATCTGCATTTTTTGGATAACATAAGAATAAGACTGTATATCAAGCAAATTTGGGAACTTAAAGGCACAGTCTAGTCAAAATTAAACTTTCATGATTTAGATAGGGCATGCAATTTTAAACAACCTTCCAATTTACTTCTATTATCTAATTTGCTCAATTATTTAGATATCCTTTGTTGAAGAAATAGCAATTTACATGTGTGAGCCAATCACACAAGGCCTTTATGTGCAGCAACCAATCAGCAGCTACTGAGCATATCTAGATATGCTTTTCAGCAAGTGATATCAAGAGAATGAAGCCAATTAGATAATAGAAGTAAATTAGAAAGTGTTTAAAATGACATGCTCTTTCTAAATCTTGAAAGAAAAAAATTTGGTTTCATGTCCCTTTAAGAGTGTTTTTTTATACGGATATATCATTATAAATATTGACTCATTCATCATCAATTTTTATTAGCCTTTAAGAAGAAGGTGGACTTTAACTAACCTGGGACTTGATTTATTTATTTATCTTGTATTAAAATTCATCCATTTGGTTTTATATACTGATTTAGCCATCTTTATAACCAACTAGTATTACATCCTCTGTCATACATATACATTCAATTACATCTGTGTACGGTTATATAAGCTAAGCGCCTGGATACCTACCTTTTCACCAATTTTTCAAACAAGCTAAGAATAAGACAGTTTATGGTGGGGACCTTTTATCTGTCATTATTCCAGGTATTGGGCAGCAGGTTTATTCTCTAAAATTAGAGCCGTGGGCCAAGGGTGATACACTCAGCGCTGATTAAATTGCTCTCTTTTAAGTCATATATATATATATATAAAATATAGCTAAGATGTGCACTCTCACTTCATCCAACAGCTGCCAGGGTGCTAGTGGGATCAATAGATACAAATAAAAATCTTGCACTCTCTGGTCTTTTCAATAAAGTAATAGTTTACTGTGAACAGTATGTATATGTATATGTAAGAAAATATATAAATATAAAAACGAAATTACTATACAAAGCGATAACCCAATAAATGCAATAACACTATACTAATGTGTATTTAGCCTGGAATCACAAAGCATGGTTTCTGAGACGAAACAAAGAAGAAATTTGCACTGCTGTTTGTAAATGTTATTGGAAACATCTGTAAATGCATTTACCCACTGACATGGAAACTAGACTGGCAGCAAAAATGCATTAAATTTTTTTTTGTTTTGTTAATGTATTTTTCAGATGTGACTATACTTGCTACATTAGTCAAAATATTTAAATGATGCTAGGTATAAAAAAAAATATCAATTTTTTTATAGAGTTTAGCAGTACCTCTGTAGCTGGGGAAAAAATCTAAAAAACCTGCTTTTTGTGCTTGAAAAAAAGTGGGAACACATTCTAAAATAACTGTTCCTAAGCACTTATTTTATACTTTATTTTTTACAGAATTTGTACATGGCTTCCCAAGATGCCACAACAACAAAGTTCTCACTTCAGCACAATGTACAGTTACACACATAGGTGGAACGTGTTCAAATCATAAAATGGTGAAGACCTTCTTCACTAGATGTCTACCAAATCTGCAGGAATCTATTATATATACAGGAATACTGGCAAACTGCCAGAAACAATCAAGAAAAAAAAATGTGCCTTCTTCGGGTAGCTAATTGAAAGACAGTGACATGCTACCTCTATCAAAGGCATTTAGGAAAGACCCTTTCCACACCTGCAGCAAATCCGTCTAGCAACAGGCAGACAAACCTGAAGCAGTCTCAATCACCGACCAATCTAGCCCAACATCAGGCGATTGAACGCCTCAGTAGATCCCAACGCGGCACCAACTGATCGAGAATTACTGATGGAGGGACCATCCCCTTAAGTGGAGACTGACCACTCATAAAAACCCCTTCCCAGGTGATGACCCCAGAAACCAGAGTCACTGAGGAAAACTCTGCCCAACTCAAACTGCAATAAACCTCTAACATCACCTAAGTATGGTGGATGCCACCCTGATAATTGAACACAGTAACCACCATGATGTAGATGGACTAGAGACGACTATAAGGTACCGATATGAGAAGAAACCAGGGCAAAAGAGCTCTGAACATCTCATGGCGTTCTTACCATAGGTATAAGTAGTCTCATCTTCCTGAGACAACCAAAGTCCTGAACCATCGAGAAACCCAAACTGCATCCCAACTAAGCAAACTGGCATCAGTGGAAGACAAATCCACTGCAAAAACCATCCCGCGAAAACACCGGAGTAGGAACCTGTTGGCGCTACATACCTGATAATAATAATGATAATACCGGTAATAATGAAGGGAAATACTGTCCGATAACTGAACAAAAGAGATATGGTAGCTTGAGATAGAGTTTTTAAACTCTTGCAAGTTAATTGCAAAGAGCATACAATGGTCTGATAGGAACAGACACATTGAGACCTAAACTAAGACTATCCCCAAAAAAGACCACTCATAAAGGTAAAAGGTCTTCTGAAAAAATGCCTAACCTGACCACGATTAGAATTAGTATGGGGGTAGACCATTTATATGGCCTGGACTAATCCTACGAAAAAATAAATAACTTTATAACTATTTAATAGTAGTAGCTGAAATGGAATATACTGTATCCACATACAGAAAAAGTACATTATTGCCCAGCAACAGATAACAGTTGAACCAGATATGAATACCCTGTAGCAGGGCCGTTTCTAGGGGCAGACAGACTGGGCAGTGGCCTGGGGCGCAATAGGGAGCACTTTAAAAAGTGCTTGCTTGATAAACTACTGGTATAGCAAAGGTTAAAATACACAGATCACAAACATATACATTAAATATATATATATATATATATATATATATATATATATATATATATATATATATATATATATATTTGAAAGGAAGCTGTGATGTTAATTGGCTGCATTGGATGTCAATCATACTAATGCAGCAACAAGAATCACAAAGACCAGATAACTACTTAGAGCTAAAACTGAAAGTAAAAAGGGAATCACCATGAGGAAAGCAGTCTTCTATCTCACTGATCTGTGTCACAAAAGAGGTGACGTTTTATGCAATATGACAAATTATTCATGGTCTTTACATAATGATATGTACATATTTTTTCATTTTACTGAGCTAATTAAAAAAGGTGCTTTATAAAAATTGGGTTTCCACATACTAAGGAACAGGTTCTCTGTTAAGGACTGTTGAATACAAAAAAAATATCTTTTTGACATTATGGGGCCCATTTATCAAAGGGCTTGCGGACCTGATCCGACACTGCGGATCAGGTCCGCAAGACCTCGCTAAATGCGGAGAGCAATACGCTCTCCACATTTAACATTGCACCAGCAGCTCACAAGAGCTGCTGGTGCAACGCCGCCCCCTGCTGACTCGCGGCCAATCGGCCGCCAGCAGGGAGCTGTCAATCAACCCGATCGTATTCGATCGGGTTGATTTCCGGCGGTTCCTGTCCGCCTGCTCAGAGCAGGCGGACAGGGTTATGAAGCAGCGGTCTTTAGACCGCTGCTTCATAACTTGTGTTTCTGGCAAGTCTGAAGACTCGCCAGAAACACGGCCCTTCAAGCTCCATACGGAGCTTGATAAATGGGCCTGCTGGTCTTTTTTTTTTTTTTACTTATTATTTACAAATGCTTGATAGTGATGGGTGTGTGTATGTGTCATTTACTCCATAATGACAATGGCAAGTTTTCACAAACTCACACGTGAGTGTGTGTGTCTGCTATTACTGCCAGAGTGTGTTTGTGTGCCTATCTATCCCTTCCTGTGTGTGTCTGCTATTACTGCCGGTGTGTGCATGTCTCTGTCCATTACTGCCGGTGTGTGCATGTCTCTGTCTATTACTGTCTGTTTGTGAATGTCTTTGTCTATTACTGTCTGTGTGTGCCTGTCTGTCTATTACTGCATGTGAGTGCATGTCTGTCTGTTACTGTCTGTGAGTGCATATCTCTGTCTATCACTGTGTGTGCATGTCTATGTCTATTACTGCCTGTGTGTATAGTATATTTGAAAAATAAACAGCTATTACAGTTCTTTATCAAATTATTTATAAAATCTCAAAGACTTTAATACTGAATATTGTAAAAAAAAAAAAAAAAATGTTACAAATACACCTAGTGACATATTGCAATCCTTTAGAAAATCTGACCTGATGACTTTTTTGCAAAGTTCAACTTTAAAGGGACAGTTTACTCAACATTTTTCTCCCCTTTAATTTGTTCCCAATGATCCACTTTACCTGCTGGAGTGTATTAAATTGTTTAGAAGTAGCTCCTTTACCCTTATATTGGCATTTTAAATAGTTGATTTAGCTTGTGGTATCCCTACCTATTCTGAAAGTTTGTGGCCGCAGGTCCAAGCTATAGATAAGCTTTGTAAACACAGCCAGCAGAAGAAATTACACTCCCAGTGGGATATAGCAGAGATAAGGTAATACAATGTTGATTTTCCATTGTTCTCTCCAAGTACTACTGGTGATTGTTTTATGGACGGATATAAGATAAAGAAGCAGGTATATGTATACAATGTGATACAGTAATAAGATCAGATTATACTTACAAGCTCAACCCATTTTATTAGGTTGTGGCTTTAAAACACAAAATCAGAGCATTAATAAACACAAATAAACCTTAAAAAGCTAATTTTCATACATTTTTACTCTGCAGTTGGTAAAAAAAGCAATTGTAAACACATTAAGGGAAAAACTATTTTACAGTATACTGTCCCTTTAAAGTCTATTGGAAGTTTTGTAGATACATTTTGGATAAGAATTTAAAGGGATTGATATGCATTAAACAAATAAATATGCATAGCTATAAGAAAAGTATAAATATAATGGCAATTAGTAAAAGATATTTTTAGATAATAATATATTTGGAAAAAAACATTGTAGTACAAAAAGGACATATTTAAAGGGATAGGAAAGTCAAAATTAAACTTTCATAATTCAGGCTACACCAAAAATTTTAAGACAATTCTATTATTCTTGTTTTCTTGGTATCCATTGTTGAAAAGCATATGTACATATCCTTAGCAGCAGCGATGCACTAATAGGAGCTAACTGGTGGTTGGCCGCACACACATTTGTCTCTTGTCATTTGCTCACCAGATGTGTTCAGCTAGGTCCCAGTAGTGCACTGCTGCTTTGGAGCTGACCTCTAAATGACAGAGGGACATGCAAGGTCTAGGAGGGGGACTTTAGCATCTGTGAGGGGGGCGCATTCTCTATAAACAACCCTGCCCTGTAGTATCCTCACACATTCTAAGGAATATAATATAATAATGGAGCTAGATATGGAAATCACTGCAGTATCCTCTTGCAATAAAAGATGAACAGCATACAGCAATATAGAACAGTAGTACTAGATATGAGATACCCTATAAATATCCTGTCACAATAAATACACAATATACAACATTAGTACTAGCTGTGGAGTACTATGTGTGCAGATATAAATCACAGTAGTAGAAGGATATACCATATGCTGTCCCCAAGAAGAGATAGACTATTGCTCAGCAATCTAGTATTCCCCACAATAAAGCATACACCAGTGTGAATACACTAGCAATGACATGCAGAAAAATACAGTGTAGAGAATACATTAGGAAAATGCATTCATGAGATTTTACATAACAGAACATAGAACACGTAAGGGAGACATGGAATATATTCTGCAAACAGAACATTTCTTAAAAAGGAAATTAAACTGCATTGCCAACTGTGTGGCATTAGTATGATTCTAAAAGAGTTAGTTAATTAAGAAAAACAAAACAAAATGCAGATGTATGAGGAACAGCATCACAATGCAGAAAAGCAGCGAACACCACTAATGCTCAACGTGTTTGACATGGGGGGGGCATTTGTTGAAAGAGTACATGTGCATGGCAACACAGGAGGAGGCTAAGGAACTTCCCTGCGATAACCGTGGCTGACTTGTGTCTACAACTCTTGAGAAGAGATTTACTTTGCACAGCCGGTGCTCTTCTATGTCCGTCTCTTACAGGAAATAACCATTGAGGGAAAATTTGGGATAAATATCCCTATAATTCTTCAATAAATCCTTAACACCTCTAATCGTGCCTTCTCCTTGACGAGGCAAATAATTACTGGGAGAGAGAGGAAAGTGGGTGGGATACTTAAAGCTTTGTTGTGGGTGTTTTTGCCTCCTCCTGGTGGTCAGGAGATGAATTCACACATTTTGTGGACTATCACAACTTTAGAAAGAAAAGGAAAAAATTAGCTGTACCGACAAGACTGCTTAGAATATCTTACTTGCACGGTGAGCTTTTGAATATCAGGCCCTTAAAGTAATCATAAACTCAATACAATTTATATTATGCATAAAGTTTTCTCCCCGGGACCTATTTAATGGGTTTACCACACGGCTGATTTTAATGACCAGCCAGTTAAAATTTAAGCCATTATTAAGTGAACATTATTTTTTTCAATGTTTGTTGTACAAATTATAACTAAATCAATTTATGTTAAAGTATGCAATCAATCTGTGTCTTGAGGACCACTCAATGCAGTAGAATTGCATAATTAACAAGTGCATTGTTAAAAGACAATGATTTAACACCTACTCTGAATTTCATATAAGTAGTAGATTTTTTTCTGACAAATTTTATTTTTCTCCCATTTTCCGGCCCCCTGTATCATGTGACAGACATCAGCCAATCACAGACATAGTATACATATATATTGAAAACTTGTGCACATGCTCAGTAGGATCTTGTTCCTCAGAAAATGTGCATAGAAAAAGACTGTGCCAAACTTGATAAAGGAAGTAAATTGGAAAGTGTCTTAAAACTGCCTTGGTTGATTCGAGATGGTTAAAACTGCATGCTCTATCTAAATGATAAAAGTTTATTTTGACTTGAGAGTTCCTTTAAGTAGCATTGATAAATAAAAGAAAATTGCCCTTATCCAGCTACTTCATAAAACTACCCAGCAGGCAAAACTTTCTGTGGAGAAAACTGGCATATGATAGCGCACTATTATATATGCTAAAAATATATCCTATATAATAAAAGGCCAGGTATGTTTGTCAGATGCAGTCATGCGCAGTAGAGACTGCACGAGGACAAACGTACCTGGCCTTGAGCAGCAGAGGACTGCGCACTGTGGAAGCTGCCTGGTGGGAGCGTGGCCAGACGTGCCATGATGGGGGCGTGGCCGAACGTGCCATGATGGGGGCGTGGCCGGGCATGCCGTGATGAGGCATGATCGGCGGCTGTGGTGATAGGCGTTGTTGGGCAGGAGCGCCTGTGAAGGGGCATGGCCGGGCGGGAGCAGCCGTTGTGGCAGCGGCATGGTCAAGTGAGAGAGAAAAACATAGGGGAGAGCAAAACAGAGGGGAGAGAGGAGGGGGAGAGAGAGACCAAAAGAGAGGGGGGAGAGACCAAAAGAGAGGAAGGAAAGAGCAAAAGAGAGGGGGAAAGAGAGAGAGGGCAAAAGAGAGGGGAGAGAGAGCAAAAGAGAGGAGGGGGGAGCAAAAGCGAGGGAGAGAGAGAGAGCAAAAGAGAGGACGGTGAGAGCAAAAGAGGGGGGAGACAGAGAGCAAAAGAGAGGGGGAAAGAAAGAGCAAAAGAGGGGGGAGAGAGAGCAAAATAGAGGAGGGGAGAGAGAGAGCAAAAGAGAGGAGAGAGAGAGCAAAAGAGGGGGGAGAGAGAGAGCAAAAGAGAGAGAAGAGAGAGAGCAAAAGAGAGAGAAGAGAGAGAGAGCAAAAGAAATGGGGAGAGAGAGAGAGCAAAAGAGAGAGGGAGAGAGAGCGAAAGAGTGAGGGAGAGAGAGTAAAAGAGAGGGGGAGAGAGAGCAAAAGAGGGGGGAGAGAGCAGAAAAAGGGGGAGAGAGAGAAAGAGAGAGCAAAAGAGGGGAGAGAGAGCAAAAGAGGGGGGGGAGAGCAACAGAGGGGGAAAGAGAGCACAAAAGAGGGGGGAGAGAGCTCAAAAGAGAGGGGGGAGAGAGAGGGAGCAAGGGTTGGAACCGCGGTATTTAAAAAAATTGTCCCGTGTACACGGGCTTTAGGACTAGTATTTTTATAATAGAAAAGATTATATGAAATATGCTCATTTTCATTTTGAAACTAACAGAAAGTACATGTGTTTACACAGCTGGTCTGTGGGGACCGAATCTTACTGTCTGAAAAAGAACATGAGTGTTATTGATGACAAACACCACACACATAAATACAAAAAATCTTTATTTTTCTGCACAGGAACATTCATCTGCTTTTCACAAACACATTTTAGAGATCATTTTAAGAGCTAGAGACGCAAAAAAAACCAATGGAATGTAAATCTGACAATATTCAAATGTATCCTCTTAGGAAGCAGTAGTTAGCAATGGAACACACCAAGAACTATGTCTCTTGACAAAATGGAAGAATTCCAAGTCACCTTCTTTAAAGAATTAATCCCATTATGTTCCATTATGAAATTATTAAAGGAACATTAAAATTAAAATTAAATTTCCATGATTCAGAAAAAGCATGCAGTAATAAGCAAATTTAGAATTTACGTTTATTAATAAAGGGACATTAAACACTTTGCAATATTAATATAAAATGTTTAATTGTATATAGTAAAAAGAAACTTTGCAACATACTTTCATTATTTATTTTGTTCGCTTTTGCTGTAATTTAAAATCTGAATATTGAGCGCTTCCCAAATTCCTCTTAAAAGTGGAAGTGCAGACACAGCTGTTATCCACACAGTCATTGGTTGTACACTAGTAAGCCATGTATAACTGTCTATGATTGGCCTCAGCAGAAAAAGAAACCTAAGTTACAATATGGTGGAACCCACTGCTTTATGGATATTAAAATGTTGCCCTTATTTTTTCAATATTTAAAATACTAATGTCATTTTAAAAAATACATGTATATATTATTCTCAGGCTATTTGCTAGAAATACATTATTTTATCAATTATTTTTTTAATTTTTAATGCCCCTTTAAATTTGCTTCATTCTGATGGTATCCTTTGTTGAAGGAGAAGCAAAGCATTATTGAGAGCTAGCTGAACACTTAGGATGAGTCATTGACAAGAAGCATATATGTGTATCCACTAATCGACACCTACTTGCCAGTAGTGCAGTGTTGCTCTTGAGCCTACCTAGATATGCTTTTCAACAAAAGATGCCAAGAGAATAAGAACACTTGATAACAGAAGTAAACTAGAAAATTGTTTAAAATTGCATGCATCCCTTATATGAATCATGAACATTTATTTTTTTATCGTTCCTTTTATTCACGAGGCTCCATATACAGTATTTTAATTACAGTATCTTGCCCAATGCATTTTTTCTTTACTATGCAGCATTTAAAAAAAAGTAAAATAAAAATCCCAACTAGTCAACAAAAACAGGGAAAAATACAGAAGAAAAGCGACCAATAAGAGAACAATCAACAATACTGCAGCAGAGGGTAGCAAATAGGAACTATCATATCTATAAACAGTACAAACAGAACCTAATCCTCCTTTTTGCTTTGGCACTGAGAGAACCAAGTCTTAATAAGAAAGGCAAACCGTGGGACAAGCAGCTCAAAATAAACAGGAACAGAAACCAGGAGCAGAGACCAAAGCCAGTTTTTAACAGGAAACATAACAGCTTTATCCAAAAGGAAAGTTTATAAGAAAAGGTTGGATGGTTGCGCAAGAGCCAAGTTGATCCTTGAACAATCAAAGACTTGTACTTGGAAATCCTGGAAGATAACCCTGGATACTTGGGAATTTGGAAGTGAAAGAAAAGAAAAATATTAACCCCTTAATGACCACAGCACTTTTCCATTTTCTGTCCGTTTGGGACCAAGGCTATTTTTACATTTTTGCGGTGTTTGTGTTTAGCTGTAATTTTCCTCTTACTCATTTACTGTACCCACACATATTATATACCATTTTTCTCGCCATTAAATGGCCTTTGTAAAGATACCATTATTTTCATCATATCTTATAATTTACTATAAAAAAAAAAAATATAAAATATGAGGAAAAAATGGAAAAAAACACACTTTTTCTAACTTAGACCCCCAAAATCTGTTACAGATCTACAACCACCAAAAAACACCCATGCTAAATAGTTTCTAAATTTTGTCCTGAATTTAGAAATACCCAATGTTTACATGTTCTTTGCTTTTTTTGCAAGTTATAGGGCCATAAATATAAGTAGCACTTTGCTATTTCCAAACCATATTTTTTCAAAATTAGCGCTAGTTACATTAGAACACTAATATCTTTCAGGAATCCCTGAATATCCCTTGACATGCATATATTTTTTTTAGTAGACATCCCAAAGTATTGATCTAGGCCAATTTTGGTATATTTCATGCCACCATTTCACCGCCAAATGCACACAAATTTTTTCACAAACTTTCGGTTTCTCAGTGAAATTATTTACAAACAGCTTGTGCAATTATGGCATAAATGGTTGTAAATTCTTCTCTGGGATCCCCTTTGCTCAGAAATAGCAGACATATACGGCTTTGGCGTTGCTTTTTGGTAATTAGAAGGCCGCTAAATGCCACTGTGCACCACATGTGTATTATGCCCAGCAGTGAATGGGGTTAATTAGGGAGCATGTAGGGAGCTTTTTGGGGTAATTTTAGCTTTAGTGTAGTGTAGTAGACAATCCCAAGTATTGATCTAGGCCCATTTTGGTATATTTCATGCCACCATTTCACCGCCAAATGCGATCAAATTAAAAAAAACGTTAAATTTTTCACAATTTTAGGTTTCTCACTGAAATCATTTACACCTGACACACCCCCTGATCCCTCCCAAACAGCTCCCTTCCCTCCCCCACCCCACAATTGTCCCCGCCATCTTAAGTACTGGCAGAAAGTCTGCCAGCACTAAAATAAAAGTTTTTTTTATTTTTAAATTTTTAGCATATTTACATATGCTACTGTGTAGGATCCCCCCTTAGCCCCCAACCTCCCTGATCCCCCCCAAAACCGCTCTCTAACCCTCCCCCTCTGCCTTATTGGGGGCCATCTTGGGTACTGGCAGCTGTCTGCCAGTACCCAGTTTGCAAAAATAAAGTTGTCTTCATCCAAGCGGCAAAGAAGAGGTCCTCCATCGGGGCAAAGTTTTCCTCCAAGCGGCATCTTCAATCTTCTTTCTTCAGCCCTCCAACGCGGAACATCCAGCTGGCCCGACGACTGAACGACAAATGAAGTTTCTTTTAAATGACGTCATCCAAGATGGCGTCCGTCGAATTCCGATTGGCTGATAGGATTCTATCAGCCAATCAGAATTAAGGTAAGAAAATCTGATTGGCTGATTCAATCAGCCAATCAGATTCAAGTTCAATCCGATTGGCTGATCCAATCAGCCAATCAGATTGAGCTCGCATTCTATTGGCTGTTTTCAGATCGAGGCCCTAAGCTTTTTTGGGGTTCAGTTTAGTAAGTTTAGTAAGTTTTTGTAGGCGACAGCAGTTTCTAAAGTGCCGTAAGTCACTGGTGACTCCAGGAATTTGTACTTACGCTTATTTCTGGACATCACTAGTTTGTCCGACTTACGGCACTTTAGAAACTGCCGGCGGGGTATATTGGATACCCCGACGTGCGAGGTGAAACTAGGGGCGGCGTGGGTTACCTCGCTTGGGCCGAAAAGTACGCCCTATATCGGATCACGCCCCAGATCTTGTGTGAGTTAACAATCTCAGCTGTGTTTGACTTGGAAAGATTATAATCACTTTGTTAATGGAAAAAAATAAATAACGGCCATTCATGTTTTTTCCAACATCAGAAAAAAAAGAACAGAGAAATCTGAATCAACACAAATATAATTGAAAATGCCATCTTTTACATACAACCAACTAAAATGTAACATTAACACCCCTTTAAGCTTACAAATCATAATAAAACATGGGCAGCCTTAAAGGGCCATGATACCCACATTTTTTCTTTCATGATTTAGAAAGATAATGCATTTTTGAACATCTTTCTAATTTACTTCTATTATCTAATTTGTTTTATTCTCTTGATATTCTTTGCTGAAAAGCATATCTAGATATGCTCAGTAGCTGCTGATTGGTTGCTGCATGTAGAGGCCTCATGTGATTGGCTCACCCATGTGCTTTGCTTTTTCTTCAAATAAGGATATCTAAAAAATGATGCAAAATAAATAATAGAAGTAAATTGTAATGTTGTTTAAATTTGTATGTTCTATCTGAATCATGAAAGAAAGATTTTGGGTTTAGTGGCCCTTTAAAGGGATACTAGACCCATTTTTTTAATGATTCAGATAGAGCATGCAATTTTAAACAACTTTCTAATCTACTCCTATTAGAAAATTGTCTTAATTCTCTTGCTAAGTTTATTTGAAAAGCAGGAATGCAAAGCTTAGTAGCTGGCCCATTTTAGGTACAGTACCCTGGATAGCGCTTGCTTACTGGTGGCTACATTTAGCCACCAATTAGCAAACACTACCCAGGTGCTGAACCAAAAATGGTCCGGCTCCTAAGCTTTGCATTCCTGCTTTTCAAATAAAGATAGCAAGAGAACAAAGAAAAAATGATAATAGGAGTAAATTAGAAAGCTGTTTGAAAGTGCATGCTCTATCTGAATCATTAAAGAAAAAAAATATGGGTTTAGTTTCCCTTTAAAGGGACGTGAAACCCCAATTTTTTTTCTTTCATGATTAAGATAGAGCACACAACTTTAAATAAATATCCAATTTATTTATATGATCTAATTTATTTCCTTTGTATCCTTTTTTGTAAAAAATATCAATTTAGACTCAGAAGCTGCTGAAGAATGGTGGCTGCACATATATACCTCTTTTCTTTGCCTTCAACAAAGGATATCATGAGAATGAAGCAAATTAGATAGAAGTAAATTGGAAAGTTGTTTAAAATGGTATAATCTATAGGAACCATGAAATAAAAATATTTGGTATGATTGCCCTTTAAAAGTGCTGGTTCTGCGATTAAATTCTATGTTGCTAAGGGCCTGATATTGAAAAAATAGCCAGCATGGAGAGAAATCAGACAAAATCTTTGGATTTTTTTAGACCTGGTATTGTAATGTAATGTAATGAGTCTGTTTCACTACACTACATAGCAACATAAACATGTCTCAAGTTAAAATTTCTGTTTCTAAAAATGTCTTAAGAGCCTCACCGTACCAACGAGACTTCTTAGAATATCTCATCTGGATGGGAAGGTTTTGAATATCAACCCTAAGCGGTCAATTTATTAATGTGTGAGCGGACATGATACAATGTAGCGTATCATGTCCGCTGCACATCGATAAATGCAGACAGTATACGCTGTCAGCATTTATCATTGCACCAGCAGTTCTTGTGAACTGCTGGTGTAATACTGCCCCCTGCAGATTTGGCCGCTGGCAGGGGGTGTCGATCAACCCGGTCGTATTTGATCGGGTTGATTTCTTTCAACTTTTTTTAATGGAATAAAACCTTGTTTACTGCAATTAGTTTTCATTAGCCAGATTCCACACATCATTTGTTATATTTGAAGACCTAATCGTGACTTACTACTGGACCCAGCTAGCCACTGTCATTTTGTTAGTAAAACAGGCTTTGTTTTGCTGTTCTTATAATTTCTACTGAAGCCAATTATGGATAGATATGTTTCAGAGGTTTGTAAAGCTTGTCATATGCACTTTGAGTTCCTAGAAATTGGAAATCTCACAGAGGCCGATTTATGAAAGTGCGAGCGGACATGATACAATGTAGCATATCATGTCCGCCGCACATCGATAAATGACAACAGCATACGCTGTTGGCATTTATTATTGCACAAGCAGTTCTTGTGAAGTGCTTGTGCAATGCCGCCCCCTGCAGATTTACGGTCAATCGTCCGCTAGCAGGGAGTGTCAATCAGCCCGATCGTATAGGATCGGGCGGATTGATGTCCGCAGCCTCAGAGCAGACGGACAAGTTATGGAGCGGCGGTCTTTAGACCGCTGCTTCATAACTGCTGTTTCCGGCGAGCCTGAAGGCTCAAGCGGAAACAGGGGCCTCAAGCTTGATAATTCAGCCCCACAGACTCAAATTACAGGAAAAGGGGGAAAAATAAGCAATGAAAGTATATTGCAAAGATGTAGTATTATGCACAATCATTTTATTTTATAATCTCAAGCTGTTTACTATCCATTTCATTGCTGCTATTGAGCCAATGATAACCTCACCTTTCCACAGCTCCTCAGCACTACAGTTGAGAAAACTGTTCAAAAAAGATTATTATTTATATTTTAAACTTAAAATATAATAAAATGATTCAATAATAAAACTTACAGGTATTTTAGATTCTCTAGGTCTTCAAAAGCTCCACTTGGTATCCTTTTAATTTGATTGTTGTTAAGGAGCCTAAAAAGTCGGAAAAAAAAATTAGAGGGCAGAAACATTTACAGGAATATGTGAACTGAATAATAAATATATTAATATAAAAAGTTTTCCACCCAAAGAACATCTAATAAAACTGCTAATACTGAAAAGTTATTGGCTCTGTGTTGGGTACAAACCCCACAATACAAGTGTTTATCTGCTAACACCTCAACCAGGGCACACACAGTGGTGTTTCCAGAACGTAATTATTGTGGGGGGGGGGGGGCACTTCCTACTTGTGTTTCTGTTGGCAGGGAAATGACAGAAGGGGCAGGACTGGGCATTCCATGGGCACCTTTGATTTCAACATCTAGTTTATTCAATAAATTAATGGCAACTCAGATTCTCTATTGTTTGCAGACACGTAGTGAAATCCCTCCTTCTATCCTCACATGAGGCAGACCTCATTAATTTCTCTAAAATGGTCTGGACCAGGAGGTCCTGGAGAGTGCTAGCGAGAGGCGAGCTGTCTCCAATAAATAAAATAAAGCTCTCTAAAATGCAGTGGCATTCTATGACTTTGGCAGAGGAGAAGGAATGTAAAAGGTAGTACCTGATGCTGATACATTTTCTTGAAGCACATACAAATCAAATTGTGCTGTTTTCAGAGTACTTTACCAAACATTTGCTTCTAGTTTCAGATTCATGTCTTTTCTAGATAAACAATAATGTGTTTTTCTATCAGTGTAATAAGTGCATTGTGCATTTTAAGAAAAATTCACCAGTTTACATTTATAGAGATAAAATAGTGGGGCAGTAATATACTTAGAGCATATAAACAAGAACCTGTGAAAAACATTTCCAATTGCTATGCATACCCCCCCAACTGCCCCAATTTTAGTGGTCTGTCTGTACCGCTGTCCCGCATTGCCCCATGCATTTTAAAAAAAAATTCTATTGGGCCCATACTCAGAAGCAGCTGGCTTTTCTCTTACAGGGTTAGATACCTGTTAGATTCCCTGTGGAAAAGGAATAGTGTGTGGGTTAAGCAGGAGTAAGAAGGCTGTATACCCTCTAATCTCACGTAATGGTGACCTCTAACCTCTGGTAGTGATGACGTCTAACCCCTGGTGATTATATTAGCATGACTTCAGTTTTATACGATGAGCAGGGCTAACACCAGGGTAACAAACAGTGGCAGCCTCAGACTGCCAGCTAATGTGCTTGCCAACCCCAGGACCCCATACAATGAATTACAGATACACACATATGGTGTGCTATGTAGTGTGTGTATCTGCATGTATAAGAGTATGCTATGTAGTGTGTGTGTGTATCTGCATTTATAAGTATTAGCTATGTAGTGTGTGTGTATGTGTATCTGTATGTATAAGTGTATGATATGTAGTGTGTGTGTGTGTATCTGCATGTATAAGTGTATGCTATGTAGTGTGTATGTATCTGCATGTATAAGTGTATGCTGTGCAGTGTGTGTGTATCTGCATGTATAAGTGTATGCTATGTAGTGTGTGTGTGTGTATCTGCATGTATAAGTGTAAGCTATGTAGTGTGTGTGTGTATCTGCTTGTATAAGTGTATGCTATGTAGTGTGTGTGTATCTGTATGTATAAGTGTATGCTATGTAGTGTGTATGTATCTGCATGTATAAGTGTATGCTGTGTAGTGTGTGTGTATCTGCATGTATAAGTGTATGCTATGTAGTGTGTGCGTGTGTGTGTATCTGCATGTATAAGTGTAAGCTATGTAGTGTGTGTGTGTGTGTGTGTGTATCTGCTTGTATAAGTGTATGCTATGTAGTGTGTATGTATCTGCATGTACAAGTTTATGTTACGTAGTGTGTGTGTATCTGTATGTATAAGTGTATGCTAAGTAGTGTGTTTGTATCTGCATGTATAAGTGTAAGCTATGTAGTGTGTGCATCTGCATGTATAAGTGTATGCTGTGTAGTGTGTGTATATACGCATGTGCAAGTGTAAGTTATGTAGTGTGTGTGTATCTGTATGTATAAGTGTATGCTAAGTAGTGTGTTTGTATCTGCATATATAAGTGTAAGCTATGTAGTGTGTGTATCTGCATGTATAAGTGTATGCTGTGTAGTGTGTGTGTATATGCATGTATAAGTATAAACTATGTAGTGTGTGTGTATCTGCATGTATAAGTGTAAGCTATGTAATGTGTGTGTATATCTGCATGTATAAGTGTAAGCTAGGTAGTGTGTGTGTGTGTGTGTGCATGTATCTGCACATATAAGCGTAAGCTATGTAGTGTGTGTGTGTATCTGTATGTATAAGTTTATGCTGTGTAGTGTGTGTGTGTATCTGCATGTATAAGTATAAACTATGTAGTGTGTGTGTATCTGCATGTATAAGTGTAAGCTATGCAATGGGTGTGTGTATCTGCATGTTTAAGTGTAAGCTATGTAGTTTGTGTCTGTATCTGCATGTATAAGTGTATGCTATGTAGTGTGTGTGTGTGTGTGTATCTGCATGTTTAAGTGTAAGCTATGTAGTGTGTGTCTGTATCTGCATGTAATATTGTAAGTTATGTAGTGTGTGTGTATCTATATGTATAAGTGTATATAATATGTAGTGTCTATGCATCTGCATGTATACGTGTATGTTGTGTAGTTTGTGTGTATCTGCCTGTATAAGTGTTTGCTATATAGTGTGTGTGTATCTGCATGTATAAGTGTATGCTATGTAGTGTGTGTGTGTGTGTGTGTGTGTGTATCTGCTTGTGTAAGTGTATGCTATGTATTGTGTGTTTCTGTGTATTTGAGTGTGTGTACTAGTGTGAGCTTGAGTTTGATTTGCTGCCTAAGAGTATTAAAAGATATGACTTTATCTACAATTTTATTTATATTACTTTGGTCTTATGATTTTTTTAAGCTCCATCCCTGCTCTTGCCCACCACATATCATGGGGTGGGGGTGGGTTGTCCTCTTTTGAATTTTGAAATGTTGGGAGGTATGTGAGTGCACTATACTGTACATTAAGGGCCAGATTACATGTGGAGCAGTATTTAACGCTCCTACTCGATTGTTAACTCCACAAGAGTAGCGCTCGTATTACAAGTTCAAAGTAAAATGCTTTTACTTGTGCGCTAACACAATGCACGTAAAAAGTCGAACTTAGAATACTGTGCACATTATAACGTATTTTCCAATAGAAGTTAATGGAGCCAAAAAGGTGAAAAAAAGAGAGAGAGAGAGAATATATGGGTATACACATATATAGGAATATCTATTTATAAATATTTAGAACATATTCAGCTATGTGCAGAACATTGGAATGTGAAACATTTACAGTATATACATAATTAAAACCTTTGTTAAATATAAATATTGCAAAAATATGCTTTTACATGTTTTCATTTACTTACCTGCAAAGGGCTGCAATATATATATATATATATATATATATATATATATATATATACAGTATACACACACATATATATATGTATATATGTATATGTATATATATATATATATATATACATACATACATACATACTGTATATATAAATATTTTAAAATGAAAATAACTTTTTCTTCTATGTTAAGAACATTGGAATGTAAAATATTCATAACTACCTTCAGCTTTAACACAGTTGGTCTATCACGGTGTCGGGTTAGCGCGCAAGCATTAAGTGTTACTTAGAATCTGGCCCTAAATACATTTCATGCAACTCCCTCTATATATGAGTGCTGCAATTTTGAAAACTAAGTTTCACTACAGATTACTGAAGGAGTGTTACTGCACATTTACAAACACGTGGGCCCTTGAAAGCATGAGCGGCTCCCATGACTAGAGGGAGGCAGGTAATAACTTCAATACTATGCTTATAAAATGTATTTAGTACTTAACGTCCCTTTAATTAAGTTCTTACTTTTTACAACATGCTCTTTTACATCGCAATTTTCTTTTCTGCCTAATAAAACTCTTTTATTTGGATTGAGTCTCAATTGACAGATTTCAGTATGGAGTAAAATAGTTTTACAACTGTCAGCATCTATTTAAATAGTCTCAAGGGAAAAAAATGAACCTTTGTCATTCCATTAATTAAAATAAATATTTGACATACTTGGCACTGAGTTTCTGTTCTTTTTTTCTCCCCAAAAGCTCTTGAATTCCTCATTTAGCAAGGTGTGTACTATGAGGTCTCATATTCTGTGCTTTTCTGAACTGTAACATTTACCTTTAGGTGCTGCATATTTTTCTGACAGCACTATAAATACCATTCATAAATGAGAAAAGAAAGGCGGCTATATATATTTTAAAGGAACAGTAAGCTCAGAAATTACTCTTTCAATTTTGCATGGCAAGATGTAATCAATATAACTTTCATTCAACATTTTTATTTTATAATATTTTTATCTCAAATGTTAGCCCAGTGGGATATTACCAGTCTGTTTACTGCTCCACTCACTGCCTTCTTTTTTTTCCGCTCGAAGTAATAGCCATCCACCTATCGCATGTATTACATATCTTTCACCCTATGGATTCCTTTTGTGCACGCACGCTTAATGATATCACCAATACCTGGTTGTGGGGTAACAGGTTTGCGCATGCGCAACTTCCTACACTCTCTGCGCAAACTCATGTGAAGCGATTGATGTTTCAGTTCTATATTGACGCGCAGTTGATTCAGGATCAGACGGAGCTCTCAAAAATATTTGTCACGCTTTTGGATAGTTTTATAAACATCAAGGCACATCTGCATTTATTGGTAAATTTTAAGTACTATTACTTAATATTTACATTTTGAAACGTTAATGTAACATATATTTTTAAGCCGTCGGAAATTGAAAATATTTGATTTAGATAGTATTATTATTTTTCTAATGCTACATTATAAAAACATATCAAATTAACGATTGGTTGCTATCAAATTACATCTATTTCTCCTGCTGTGACGCACGTGCAGTTGTAATCAGATAGGAAGCCGTGCTGAAGAGACATTAGCGTGAGCAAGCTTCAGTGGGAGGAAATGTAGACGTGACTTACATTTTATGTGGGATGAAATAAATAGCTCTAACTACTCCCATGTAAGATTTGCCATAGAGGGGATGGAGAAATACTGTGCACTAACAGTTCTATAACACAAAGTAAGCATAATTATTATATCTGAATATTATTATTTTTAAATAAAAAAAATAAGCGGTTGTGATGTTAACATAAAAACGAACACGGACTGACATTTTGAGAATCTTAAATTTATGGACCCTTTAAGAATAAATAAAGGCTATATAAATTTAACAATTAAAAAAGTGTAAACCAGGCCAGGACTGGCCATAGGGCATACTGGGCAGGTGCCCGGTGGGCTGCCTGTTACCTTAGCCCGGCCCACCATTAACACATGTCGCGCACACACACACACAGAGTGCGTCACTTCACTGTGGCTCTTAGTTTGTTTAATGTTAGTGACATGATGCCGGTGCAGCTGTTGGGCTACCAATTCCCTTAGCCCCGCCCACCATTAACACAAGCAAAGCACTTCGCACTTCACTGTGGCTCTTCGTAACTTTGTTTATTGTTAGTGTGATGATGTTGCTGTGCAGTGCTGTGCCGCCGGTGTTCTGTCGAGAACTCCAATTCCTCGAAAACGCCAATCTGACGTCACTTCCGGTAACTGTTCTATGTTAATATCTGTTTTGCCTCTGTCTGGGGGGTGCACCGCCGATCCTCTGGCATACACCCCAGTAAACCTTGGGGAATGAGGTTTACAAGTGGGGCAAAATAGTGTAGATAGGCGATTACAGTGCCCATCTGATTGGTTGTGAGTCCTGTCACTCACTGGATACCGACCAATCAGAAGCATCAGATTGGGGTTTTCGATGTATAGGAGTTCTCGATAGAACACTGGTTCCCTTAGCCCCGCCCACCATTACCCTTACCTCACAAACTCTAGGCTAGTAGCTCTGTCCACTTTTGTGCCAAAAAATAAAATGCTACTTTGACTGACACTGACAGACAGTCTCAGTAACATGTATGGAGGTGTGGGGTCAATCTGAAGCAGAAGCACACAGCGGTGAAGTGCCGGTACACTAGGCTGACCATATTGCCGCTTTTAAAAAGGACACATATAAAAAATACATATGTCAGCGCTGTTTAAAGAAATGCTTTGAATAATGTTCTGTTATAAGAACCCTGACCTATGTATTTTTCATATGTGTCCCTTTTTAAAGCGGCAATATGGTCAGTCTACGGTACACGCAAGTGCACTGTGACATAAATTGAGAGGGAGTGGGACTTAAACCCAAAAGTGACTCTGAGCCAGACTAGCTAGGCAAGTTGCAGGCAGGTGCAGGGGCAGACTTAATGCAGGTGCAACTGCACTGGGGGGGGGGGGGGGGGGCTGTTAGACTTAACCATTAACATAAAGGGACACTGAACCCAAATTTTTTCTTTTGTGATTCAGATAGAGCATGCAATTTTAAGCAACTTTCTAATTTACTCCTATTATCAATTTTTATTCATTCTCTTGCTATCTTTATTTGAAAAATAAGGCAACTAAGCTATTGTTTGGTTCAGCCCTGGACAGCACTTGTTTATTGGTGGGTGAATGTATCCACCAATCAGCAAGAACAACCCAGGTTGTTCACCAAAAATGGACCGGCATCTAAACTTACATTCTTGCTTTTCAAATAAAGATACCAAGAGAATGAAGAAAATTTGATAATAGCAGTAAATTAGAAAGTTGCTTAAAATTTGCCTGCTCTGAATCACAAAAAAAAAATAAAAAAAAAAATGGGTTCAGTGTCCCTTTAACCATTGGATGGATTAGAAAGAAAAAAAAAGTACTTTTTTATCTTTATTACTTCTTCATGTAAGCTTAATTTAAATCAGCTGATCTCCTAACTGTCTAAAATGACAGAGATGTCATAGCTTGTGGGGTGTCAGTCTCTTGTGCTAAGACAGCAGAGAATGCTCTGTGTGAACTGTGATTGTGAAGTGAGGATCATAGAGTCAGAGAGGTGTGCAGCAAGTAAACAGGAAGTGACTACAGGGGTTCAGCAACAAACAGCATGCAGCCTTTCCTTTCAGCATGAGGATGCATGCCTGAGCTTTGGAGAGCTGACTTGAGGCTCTGGCTTCTGTTTATCTCACTGGGGCTGGGGACAAGAGTTAAGGGGCACTCAGTCTTCAGGTATGTTCAGAAGAAGCTATAGCCTATAACTGAATCCTGCAGTTTCGGTAAGTGCTTCCTTGTTATGTGTATTTGTGTGTATCTGTGTGCAAGTGTATTTGTGTGTGTATCTGTGTGCACGTGTTGTGTGTGTATCTGTGTGCAAGTGTATTTGTGTGTGTATCTGTGTGCAAGTGTATTTGTGTGTGTATCTGTGTGCAAGTGTTGTGTATCTGTGTGCAAGTGTGTGTGTATCTGTGTGCAAGTGTTGTGTATCTGTGTGCAAGTGTTGTGTGTGTAAGTGTATTTGTGTGTGTGTATTTCTGCTTGTATCTGTGTGTTTTGTATGTTACTGTATATATTTGTGTGTGTATTTGTATATCTATGTGTATGTTTCTTTGTGTTTATGCATCTTTTATGTGTATCTGTTAGTGTGTATCTGTTTGTATTTTTACTAAAGTGTGTTTGTATTTGAATTTAAATGTTTATATCTGTGTGTATTAATATTAACGTCTGTATGCTTGAGTATGTGTGTAAATCAGTGTGTGTATTTTAAAAAAGTGTTTGTGTGTGTGAAGTTGTATTTTAATGTGTGTGTTTGTGTGTATTTCTGTTGAGAGCGTATATGGTTGTGTTTTTTTTGTATTTGTGTGTGTGTTAAAATGTGTGCTTGTGTGGGAAGTTGTAATTTAATGTGTATATTTGTGTGTATCTGAGTATTTGTGTGTGTATGTGTGTTGTATTTTTGTGTATATATGTATGAGAGTGAAAAGGTATATGATTGTGTATATGTGTATATAAATACATTTGTATGAATGTATATGTACATGGTTGTGTGTAGAAGTATATATGTATGTATGAGCATGTGTATATGTGTATATAAATACATTTGTATGAATGTATGTGTACATGGTTGTGTGTGTAGAAGTATATATGTATGTATGAGCATGTGTATATGTGTATATAAATACATTTGTGTGAATGTATGTGTACATGGTTGTGTGTGTAGAAGTATATATGTATGTATGAGCATGTGTATATAAATACATTTGTGTGAATGTATGTGTACATGGTTGTGTGTGTAGAAGTATATATGTATGTATGAGCATGTGTATATGTGTATATAAATACATTTGTGTGAATGTATGTGTACATGGTTGTGTGTAGAAGTATATATGTATGTATGAGCATGTGTATGTGTGTGCATACCAGAATTTTTTTGGAAATGCCCCCATGTGCTAGTACACACTGGTCTGCAAATGTGTCATGTGCATGATTATCCAGGCTAATAAGAGGGTTAAATCACTGAAGTAAAACACAACAGTAATTTAACATTTGCTTTGCTAGTACCTTTGTTTGGGGGCCAAAAACATTTTTTTTGCACCAGGGCCCTCTCTTGAGTAGGTCCGCTACTGGGCAGGTGTACAGTACACCTGGGACCTGCAGATTTGTACTTGTCACGTGATGCCTTTAGTGAGCTGCAGCCGTAGGCCGGGCGGGACATTGCAGTCATGTGTCATGTCAAGTCCTGAAGCATCATCTGTCTGTGAGTGTGAAGGGCTGAAGAGGCTAGCGGCCGCAGACCTCCTGACCTGGACTGTGAGAAGAAGGTAAGGTATTTACCCCTTTTAGTTTTTGTAGGGTAACGACTTCCCCAGCAGTCTGACTTCGATGATCCATCATGTATTGAGATTTTGTTAAAAAACAGACTTTTTTATTTTTTTTATTTTTTTATTTTGGAGAGTCTCTGCTCTAGGGAAATAAATTGATGTCCAAAGATGGTGTAATGTAATGAGTACATGTGGCTTAGTGCCTATCTCCTGCCACACCTGTTCTGTTTTTTAAAACACGTTTTGGGGTGATGCCCATGTACAGGGACCTAATAAAGATTTCCCATTTATATATGTACTATATTTAAATTTTATGAGTAACATTAGTTGTTTGTGTTATTTTTCTAAATTATTAATTGCTTAATTACTTCATTTATTACACTATATATATATATATATATATATATATATATATATATATATATATATATATATATATATATATATATATTATATATAAAGTTTGCACTATACTTTAATTCCTGTTAGAAATGGAAGTGCAAAACACTGTTATATTCCACACAGCCATTGGCTGCACACTCTAGTGACCTAGTGGCAGCTCCCATTGTTTATAGACACTAAAAATGTACACTTTTTGTGTCAATATTTAAACAGCTAACTTTAAATAATACATCTACATGTTATTGTCAGGCTAATCTTTTCTAGAAATGCATCATTTTATCTAGCATTTGTTTAAGTAAACTACAACTTTCCAAGGCTGCAAATGGTACTGCATTATCTCTGACATAAAAATAAGAATTGTTATGTATTAGTAAATTAGTAATAGCAGTGAGTGTTCAGAATTTATTTTAAACATTTATACATTTTCATCCATAAAATGTAATGTTAAATAACCAGCCATTCCCGTAAGGTTGTTTCTTTAGCTATTGGCTATTTAGTGTGACTGTGACTTCATCCAAAATTAAAAAAACAAACAAAAAAAACATTTTTTAAAGATGTCAAATGTTTGGTTTGGTGCCCTGCCAAAAGCAAATGGGGATTAAGAATGTTTGTGATAAAAAAAATTATATCTGGAGCTAATGATCCTTTCATGAGGACAGAATAAAACAGTTAAGTGACAGGAATGATTATTATCGCACCCAGTGAAAGGCAAACGTTATCCTGGCTAACATGAAGACCTTTTAAAGGGACAATACACACTAAATAAATGCTAGATAAAATAATGCATTCAAAGAAAAGATTAGTCTGAGAATCATATCTAGATGTATTTTTTTAAAGTTTCATTAGCTGTTTAAATATTGACAAAATAAGTGTAAAGTTTTAGTGTCTATAAAACAATGGGAGCTGCCATGTTGTAACTTAGGTTACCTTCTCTGCTGTGGCCAATTAGGGACAGTTATAAAATAGGTCACCAGAGTGAGCAGCCAATGGCTGTGTGGAATATAACAGTGTTTTGCACTTCCATTTCTAAAAGGAACTGAAAAGTTCACAATTACAGAATGGAATTACAGGAAAACGTGACAAATATATACATACATACACATACACACACACAATTTATCATTTTCTTTAACCATCCCAAAGTGTTTAATGTCCCTTTAAAAAAATGCAAGATAAAAAAGCCTGAGTAAAATCATACCTTTTCATGTGGGTGCAAAATACTGCAATAATCATTACTGTCACTTAATGTTTTTGTTTTATTCTGTCATTTCCTCATGAAAGGATCTTTAGCTCCAGATATTTATTTCAATCACAACCATTCCCCAGAATCTCTTCTGTTTTTTTGCCCCTCTTTTATATATAGTTATACTTATTTAGGCAGTAGGTTGTGTTTTGGCTTTTATGTTCATTTATCTATATTTTAATGAAGTCCTATTCTCTTTCGTTAATGTGTTGTGGCACAGTGCAATAGAATGTTATTCCATTTTTTTTTCTTTTTTTTTTTCTTGCATTGCAGTTTTAAACATGCTTCTGATGTAGAGTTTGGCATACATTATATATATATATATATCATGCATTATATAGAGCCCAATGCTGTGTTACCACTGAGTGCATTTATAAGTCTTACATACCTCCAGTGTCCCAACATAAAGATCTGTGAGTCTGTGACTCATTGCAGATGGCCTTATAAAATATTGACATGTGCTTAATTTTCTAATTGTCTATGTCTTACCGTAAGACATTTTAAAATAGTTGCATGCAATAAGAAGTGTGTGTGTGTGGAGGGGTGGAGTGGGCTGCTTTGCCTTAAAATGCCCGGGCCTATTTTTGGTCCCAGTCTGGCCCTGGTGTAAACTGTTTAGGTAATTAAGATTTAACCCCCTTAGGCCTAGTTTCCATTAAGATGGTAAAGTTTGGAAACTGGTGGTAAAATAAAAATTCCCCGTAGACTTTAATGGAGTTAGTTGTTTTTACCAACAATTTCAAAACGTAACCACCTTAATGGAAACTAGGGGGCCGATTTACCAAAGTGTGAGCGGACATGATACGATGTTAGCATTTATCATTGCACAAGCAGTTCTGTTGAACTGCTTGTGCAATGCCACCCCTTGCAGATTCGCGGCCAGTCAGCCTCTAGCAGTGGTGTCAATCAGTCCGATCGTATAGGATTGGGTAGATTGAAGACCGTAGCCTCAGAGGCAGTGGACAAGTTATGGAGCAGTGGTTTTCCGTTTCCATTCGGAGCTTGATAATTCAGCCCCTAGGACTTAGTTGCCAGTGAGGTCTTAACGATTAGCAACCAAGGGGTTTTTGAAACTTTGAACTAAGGTTTCATAAACTATCAGAGCTAACTACTGTCAGAATAAAAACATTTATAAGGCAAAAATCCATGTAATTATACATACAGAGTGTTAAGGTTCTTTAGGTTTCGAAATGCTCCAGGTTGAATGTCCTTAATTCTGTTAAATCGCAGATCTCTGCAAAATAAAAAAGTATATTTATGTATTAAAATGATATAAAACACAAGTTCATCAGCACAGTATATATTTATCACACTGCCACTGCATTCAGCAACATTTTAAATCTTTTTCTTTTTTTTTCCAACTTTGCATTTTTTCAACAAAATGTTTTAATTAACAAATATCATAGAATGCATACCATGCTGACAGAATAAAAAAGGTTTACTGACATTTACATCAGGTTCTCCAAGGATTATAAGAGGTTTGCTAAAAGGCCCAATTCCTACAGCAAATTAGCACCAGTAAACTTAGAGTTTAAGTGCTCAAAAGCATAAGCATCTAAACATCTTACTCTCACAGTGTTGCACAACTCTAAAAGCCCTGATGCGTCTAGCTTATTTGGCTGTCAATAAAAAGCAAGCATGAATTAGGTCTGTAACTGCTTCAGCCAATCCTGAGCTAAGGTACAAAAAAACGATATAGCAGGCAAGGGAAAGCACCAGAGGCAGCTGGAGTTTTCAAATACTGCGTAGGCAATATTTTAGGGGACACTAAAGTAAAAAAATAAAAGCGACATTCCGGTCAAATGTATCTAGTAAAAGTTATCACTGTTTAGTGTTAACATTTTTCTCTGCTCATGCATGTGAAGCATAGCTAGATATTCTCAGTTCACAAGCATTTTCAATACTACAGCTGCTCAGAGTGCCAGTGGGACTTGTATCACGTCATTACCAGATGGTACAAGCACCTTAGGCTCTCTGATCAAGTTTTTATATATAAAATACTGAGGCATGGTGCATACTTAAATACAATTTAATAGCTTTTATTAGAAGCATTTTTGCTAATACATGTATATTACAAAAACAAATTCTATTCACAACTGAAATGCATCCATGTGAATTCCAATTTTGGATAGGATGTCCCTTTAATGATTCAGTTAGTGCACACAACTTTATATAAAATTTCCAATTTACTTCCATTATCAAAATGTCCACAATTGTTTTATATACACACTTTCGATAGCACCAGTTCCTACTGAGCATGTACAATAATTCACAGTATATTTGTATATGCATTTTGTGATTGGCTGATGGCTGTCACATGATAAAGGGAGGAGGAAAATGGAACTACTACTCATTTGAAATTTAGACTAAGTGCTATTACATTGTCTTCTTTATTATGCATTTGTTCATTATGCTATTCTACTGTATCAAATGGTCCTTTAACAAGTGTGTTTTGCTTTTTAAACAGGGGGCATTAACCCTTTAAGCCTAATGGACGTAGTTACTATGTCACAGGGTACTTTGGCTAGTGTACCTTGTTGACATAGTAGCTACATCCAACCTTCTCCCTCATGCTGCGGTCCCGGCTGTCGAGAGATAAGACTGCAGACGGAGGGAGAAGGCATCTGCCTCCATATGGTAAGGGAACGCTGATTGTGCTCCCGTTACCATATGAAGCAGATCACCAATGCAAACATTGCCACTGTTTGCATCGGCTTGCAGTGGTGCCAATGGTGGTGTGGGAGGGTCAGAATGGAGGTGGATGGACAGCACATTGCTTGAAGGATGTGGATGGGGGAGGTCTTGCTACACGGAGGGAGGGAGGTATGCAGTACCTACAGAAAGAATATTGTGAAAGGATAGAGGGGGTCCTAAAATATAATCGCTGGGATGGAGGTGTGGGTAAGGTGAGGGGGACCACTACACTACAGAAAATAAATTATTTTTAAAAAAAATATATGTAAAAACTGGGTACTGGCAGACAGCTGCCAGTACATAAGATGGCTACCATTAGAAGCTGGAAGGGTTAGAGAGCTGTTTGGGAGGGATCAGGGAGGTGAGAGGCTACACTGAAGAAAAAAACAAATTAATTTAAAAAAAAAAAGCCCTAAAATGTCATACTGGTAGACTGTCTGCCAGTACTTAAGATAGTGGTGAGTTGCGTGGGTTGGGGACTGTGAGAACTGCTTGGGAGGGTTCAGGTAGGGATCAGAGAGGTGGGAGATGTCAGATGGAAGGGCAATACCTACATTATAATACTATTACCCTTACCAGCTAACTAATTAACCCCTTCACTGACAGGAATTTCAGAAGTGTGGTAAGGAGCTGCAATTAGCAGCCTTCTAATTATCAAAAAACAATGGCAAAGCAATGCATGTTTGCTATTTCTGAACAAGGGGGGTCCCAGAGAAGCAATAATTTGTTTTATGACTGCAGTAGTTGTGTGTAAATAATTCCAGTGAGAAGCCCAAATTTTGTGAGAAAGTTAATTTTTTTTTAATATGATCGCATTTTGATGGCGAAATGTTGACATGAAATATACCAAAATGGAACTAGATCAATACTTTGGGTTGTCTACTAAAATATATATATATATATATATATATATATATATATATATATATATATATATATATATATATATATATATATATATATATATATATATATATATACATAGTTTTGATAGGTAAATAAAATTAAACAACAAGACTCTTTATAAACAGCAAGGAAAAACACAGTCGTGCCAAGTTGGTGTAAAACAGGTCTCAAGAGAACTGGTTTATCTCCTATATCCCATATTTGCACTGAAGGTATCAAAACGTTTTTGCCAATAGACACCTTACTGTGCAATTCTGTTGATTACACCCATAAGAAGGGTTTTTATTGTTTATATGGAAAACATTTTAAACAGACATTACTAAGTTTGTGAGTTGATGCCATAGGGAGTGCGGCCATACCTAGGGGCCAATTTATCAGAATCCGCAGAAACACTAAGTCTAATGAAATATATGAAACACAATCTTTAGAATTAAAAAACAGATTAATATGTAGGGGCTACAATGCCAATAGTATCGAAAAATGTCGAAAAGATATAAGAACACTTTCTAGCATCCCTAAAAAACAAAATTTGAACAAGAAGGAGAAGCCTAGTTTTGATGATGCCATAGTATTCACTACAGCATATTCAAAACAATACAATGAAATTACAAAAATTCTAAAAAAGCACTCTCACGTCCTTTTAGGGGATGACACATTAAAACCTTATGTTAATAAGATTAAATATGTTCCTAAAAAATCCAAAACTTTAGGTCAAACAATATCCCCTAGCTTAGTTATGAGAACTAATGTAAAAAAACAGAATTGGTTACAACATAAAGGGAACTATAGATGTGGAAGACGTAACTGCCATATGTGCACGCATATCCATGAGGGTAACAATTTTTCTAGTTATAGTACAGGAAATGAATATACAATAGATTTTTATGCTAACTGTTGTACCACATTTGTGGTTTATCTCATTACCTGTAACCTGTGCCAGATGCAGTACACAGGCTCGCAAAAGATTTAATGAGCATACTAGGGATATTAAAAATTATAATAAAGATTCAGCAGTTGCGAATCACTTCAATGGTTATCATCTGACAATGAGGCTAACATGAATATTAAAATAATAGATATTGCAACTACATCCCTTAGAGGGGGAAATAAATTTAAAATTTTGGAGAAGAAGGAACTATATTGGATGTTAAAGCTAAAAACATGCTCGCCTCTAGGGATGAATCGTGAGTGTGATATTAATTTCTTTATAGACAACTAATTTCAAAATAATGTTTAAATCAAACAATTTGAGTTCCGTTCCATTATCACCCAGATGTATATTGTGACATGCCATAGCTTTTACATTCAAGTATATCACTGTATCTTAATTTGTTAATATAACGTCCCC
Organism: Bombina bombina; assembly: GCF_027579735.1. Taxonomy (NCBI): domain Eukaryota; kingdom Metazoa; phylum Chordata; class Amphibia; order Anura; family Bombinatoridae; genus Bombina; species Bombina bombina. Next base: position 191,457,381 of record NC_069502.1, on the reverse strand, counting down.
TGCTACATATTAAGGGTTTTTTAATAATGAATATTGAATATTACTATTCTTTTAGTTATAACCTATTTCATCAATTTCCATCTGTCATATGTAGCAGAGTGGCGTATTATAACAGATTTATTTCCCATTTCCTTTATTCCTGTGTGGTGTTTCTCCAGTGTATAGTAGATTATTCTGCTATTCATGTTTATATATGTACATCTAAATTATGCAAAAAGTGGCTACATTTCTTTTGTTTTTAAAATATCTTTCTATTTGATATGCAAAAACAGAGCATCTGCACTTTAAGGGGTTAACAATAAAACAGCTGGAACGTATTAACTTGTATACAGGTAACAGCCAATCAAATACAAATTTCCCCTTTAAGTGCTGGCTGCCCTACATCTCAAACATGTCTATGAATAAGCGTTTTAAAGGGACGCGAAACTAGTCAGACAGCCTGTTGTGTCTCTTACACTCCTGCCATTGTCTTTTTATAGCGTGTGATACAGCGTTTGTTGCTGTTTCTGTTTTAACCCATTTCAATAAAGGATTTTCTATTTTTATGGAGCCCTCGCTGTAGTGCCTGCTGCTTGCTTTCTCCTTGGATCATTACTAAGTTTGTATTCATACTAAGTAGGGCTGCACGATTAATCGCATATGCGATTTAAAACCGCGATTAATCGCTGCGATTAATCGAGACACTTCCCCTCCTAAGAGAGTCAGCAGTGGCTTTTATGACACAAATTAATACTGATGTAATACACACCGCTGCCAGCCCTCTGAGCAGACATGTTTTTTAATCCTGATGCTCTGATCACAAGAAGCATATGTGCGTATGCTGCTGGAACAGTAATAATGCTTGCTGAAACATTTTTGCTAATAGAAGTATATTGCAAAAGTACATCAATTTAAAATGTAAATCTGCCCATGCAAGTTTCAATATAGAATTTTCTATCCCTTTAATACCAAGAGTTATCTCTGTAATTTTTGTTTTTTTATTTTGAAACTTGTTAGTGACAACTTGGCTTTAAATCAGCATAAAATACCTCGTACAAGACAATAAATTCTATTTTTTTTGTATTTTAACTGCCGTCCTGTTGTTGTTCTTTTTAAATATTTAAAAACAATGTTGAACTAGTTTAAAATAACAAACTAGTGTTGAAAACCTTCTTCTATAGAAGGATGTACTAACTGGTACTCTCCTAGTACTGCTAGCACCGCAAGTGGTGTAACTGTGTTGACTTAAAGGGACAGTGTAATATAAAATTGTTTTTTCCTTAAAGGGACACTGAACCCAAATTTTTTCTTTCATCATTCAGATAGAGCATGAAAGTTTAAGCAACTTTCTAATTTACTCCTATTATCAAATTTTCTTAATTCTCTTGGTATCTTTATTTGAAATGCAAGAATGTAAGTTTAGATGCCGGCCCATTTTTGGTGAACAACCTGGGTTGTCCTTGCTGATTGGTGGATAAATTCATCCACCAATAAAAAAGTACTGTCCAGAGTGCTGAACCAAAAAAAAGCTTAGATGCCTTCTTTTTCAAACATTTATAGCAAGAGAACAAAATAGATAATAGGAGTAAATTAAAAAGTTGCTTAAAATTGCATGCTCTATCTGAATCACGAAAGAAAAAAATTGGGTTCAGTGTCCCTTTAATGTGTTTCCAATTACTTTTTTACGAGCTGCAGAGTATAAAATGTATGAGATTTGTTTTTTAAGGCTTATTTGTGTATATGAATGAGCTGATTTTGTGTTGAATCACTTAAAGCCACAACCTAATAAAATGAGTTGAGCTTGTAGGTATAATCAGATCTCATGACTTTATCACATTGTGTACATATACCTGCTTCTTTATCTTATATCTGTCCATAAACCAATCACCAATACTTGGAGAGAACAATGGAAAATTAAAATTTTATTACCTTATCTCTTCTATAACCCACTGGGAGTGTAATTTCTTCTTCTGGCTGTGTTAATACAACTTGGCCTTGAGCCCAAAAACTTTCAGGATGGGTGGGGATACCACAGACCACTTATTTTAAATGCCAATATAAGGGTAATGGAAATACTTGTAAACAATGTAATACACTCCAGCAGGTAAAGTGGATCATTGGGAACAAATTAAAGGGGAGAACATTTTTGAGTAAACTGTCCCTTTAAATTTGTAAAACAAAGCTGATAGCAAAAGCTGAATGACTGATCAAAGTTATTTAAAGACACAGTACTTGTTGGTGTCTAAAATTTCTGAAGCATTTATTTATACCGTAATTATAATAGGTTTGCACTGGAGGTGTGTTTTTAATTGTGTGTGTGTGTGAGCAGCAAGCAGCTTTTTCTAATGTTGCTGGTTGTTATATTTTTAAACTAATTCAAAGTTATATTTTAATGTACCATTATTCTAGTATACACAGTGCATAAAAGCAATTCCTTTTTCTGAGCATACCCACCTCTTTGTGGCATCTGCTCTCATTTGATGAATTTAAATTGTTGCTTAAAGTACTACTACTTATGTTAACCCATAGACGTATCTAACTAAGGTTAATAAGTGGAAACCTACCACATACATCAGTTTTCCTCTTTTCTTTAATACATTCTGAACCTTAAAGTGATGGTAAACCCAAGTGTATAACAAACGCTAGGATCACTAAAAATAAACATTCGTTTCTGTCATCATATTGTAAAAAACTATGTTAAACTCACCCTATCTGTAAGGCAAGTATATCACTAACACAGCGCCTCCGGCTGCACACGACACTGCGCTCTTCTCCAGTGAGGTGATGTTTCCACCGCTAAACCAATAGCCGTGTGCCAACTGACATCCTAGAAGAGCGCTGTGCCGTGGGCAGCCGGAGGCGCTGTTTTAGCAATATACTTGCCTTACAGATAGGGTAAGTTTAACAGGTTGTTTTTAACAAAACAATGACAGAAACTAACGTTTATTTTCAGTGATGATAAATCCTAGCGTTTGTTATACACTTGGATTAACTATCGCTTTAACTTTTTAAACTCCAACCATGATTTTTCTTATTGGTAGTTAATTCAGACGTTTTACTGCGGTAACACTGTCAGTTTGTTAGCATTGTTTATCATCTTATCTCTGCTGAGGTCAAGTAGAGACATATATGTATCAGGGTTAGGCTTGTTAAAGGGGCAGTATACACCAACTTTAATTTAAAGGGACAGTCAACACCAGAATTTTTGTTATTTAAAAAGATAGATAATCCCTTTATTACCCATTCCCCAGTTTTGCATAACCAACACTGTTATATTAATACACTTTTTACTGCTGTGACTAACTTGTATCTAAGCATCTTCTGACCGCCCCTAATCACATGACTTTTAGTTATTATCTATTGACTTGCAGTTTAGCCAATTAGTGCAGTGTCTGCCACAACTCACGGGCGTGCTCACAATGCTATCTATATGGTTTACCTGAACTACTCTCCCCTGCTGTGAAAAGCAAATACAAAAGCATGTGATTAGAGGCGGCCTTCAAGGGCTTAGAAATTATCATATGAGCCTTTCTAGGTTTGCTCTCAACTAGAATACCAAGAAAACAAAGCAAAATTGTTGATAAAAGTAAATTGGAAAGTTGTTTAAAATTACATGCCCGATTTGAAAAATAAAAGTTTTTTTGGGCCTTGACTGTCCCTTTAACTGCATGTAATAGACACTACTATAAAGAATAATATGCACAGATACTGATATACAAATCCAGTATAAAACCTTTTAAAAACTTACTTAGAAGCTCCCAATTTAGCACTGTTGATGAGATTAGTCTGGAACACCCACTGAGAGCAGACCCCCCCCCCTTGCATATGAATAGACCCATTATACAAACAGAAGCAATGTGAAGTCGGTATACATCAGTATACATGGGGCTTGGTTAGGAGTCTTAAAATCAGCACAATGTTATTTTAAAATAAGCAAAACTATGTATACATGTTTACAAAAACACCCCCAGATGGGCTATATAAATGGATTTTTTATAACACATTTATGCAAAGAAACATCTAGTGTACAATGTCTCTTTAACTTTGCAGTGTGCATTTCCAGTTCTCAGAATTGTCACAGTGAATAGAATTTATAGCTAAGTGATATAAACATTTTAAATAATTAGGTGCAATCAATGCACAATTAGCACAGAAATATCTTTTTCAGTAGGATTCATTGACTAAACACTGTCACTTTATTTATTGAGGCAACTGAAAAGAGAGGACATTGTATGATTTATATGCTCTCCTTAATTTGAAGGGTACCTTTTTTTTAGGATGAGGTGTATGCACTAATTGTGTATTGACTGCATATAATTATTTCTAATTTTTATATCACTTTGTTATACTTTTCTTGAGATTACATTGAAATGTGACATGACATAAAACCCAGACTTTTTCCCTTGTGATTCAGACCCTGACATTTTAAACAACTTTCTATTTTACTTGTATTATTTCATTTGCTTTGTTCTCTTAATATCCTTGGTTGAAAAGCATACCTAGGTAGACTCAGAAGCTAGCTCCCAATAATTAATTGTTGGTCTTTCAACAAAGAACACCAAGAGAATGAAGCAATTTTGAAGGTTTTATGTCCTTTTAAACTACAGAATGAGGCAAAATAAATACATTTTGTTATGCATAATTAAATATTTTATATAACCATCTAAAAGTGTTTCATACCCTTTTAATATTCAAATGTCACTATAAACTAGAAGCATAACAATTATTAAAGGCTAAAACTCCAGCTTGATGTTCACAGCCTTAATAAATAAAGCTGGTCATTTCTGTGCAGGACTGTGCAAGCGGAAACGTAATTTGCTTGTGCCTTTATCGTAGACATGTGAGATGCAGTTATTTGATGCAAACAGTCACTTTGAAGTGCTAAATGCATCCTAATTAGTGTGGATACTATAATTAGAAAGGTCAAAAGCTGCAATAAAATAGTTTTAGAGCAATCACTACAATTTGTTCACAGATGTAGCCTATAACTTATCTTTGTGCACACATCAAAGGCTATTAATCATGTCAGATAGGGTCCTTTGTAGTCTACTGGGGGGGGAAAAGGTAGCTGACCAAACTGGAGGCTACTAATGTTTTAGGAATAAAATACTTAAAGCCTGGTTTCTCAACAGCCGGGCCGTGGCCAAGTACCGGGCCGTGATAGCCCTGCTGGTGGGCCCTGACCTGTCATGCCCCCACTGCACACTCTTACCCCACTGCACACCAGGGGCAGACTGAGACTAATCAAGGCCCCAGGAAAACTGTCTCACACTGACCCAAATGTATTCAAATTTATGCAAATGAACATGGTAGCCTCCCTGCCCTAATCCCAACAGGCCCATCAACCTCCAGAGCCAGGACCCCCAACATTAAGGGCCAAAGAAAGGGCCCCCAACCTCCAGGGCCAGACCTCACACTCCATGGCCCTCACAGCGACAGACCCTCGACAGGACCCCCCACACTCCAGGGCCCCCTCTAAACCCACACTGAACTGCTTAGTTACTGATAGAGCAAATCCCTGCTGCTTACTATATATATATATATATATATATATATATATATATATATATATATATATATATATATATATATATATAATCTACCGGGCCCTGGACATGTCCAGCTAAAATTTACCGGGCCTTGAGGTCACTTTGGTTGAGAACCACTGAAAGGGATAGGAAAGTCAAAATTAAATTTGCATGATTCAGATAGAGCATGTCATTGTAAGACACTTTTAAATTAGCTTCTGTTTTCAAATGGGACTTGTTCTCTTTGTATGACTTCTTAAAAAGAATATGCACATATCCTACACTAGAGGGAAATAGCTGCTGATTGGTGTCTGCACACATGTGACTCTTTTGGTTGGCTAACAGATAGCTCAGCATGCTAAGGTACTGTGACTGAGCTCTGTAGCAACCCAAGGGTTGCAGGTTCAATCCCCGGCGAGGTCCACTCAGCCTTTCATCCTTCCGAGTTCGATAAAATGAGCAGCGCATTGAGACCCTTACGGGTGATTAGCCGCGCTTTACAAGTACCCAATACATACATGTTGCCAGTAGTGCAATGCTGTTTTTTCAGCAAATAATAACAATATAATGAAGCAAATTTCATAACAGAAGTCAATTGAAAAATTGTTTGAAATCATATGTTCTATCCAAATAATTAAATACATTTTGTTGGGTTTCCTGACCCTTTAATGCTGGCAGATAGAATATATAGAGATAAACACCTATACAAATTTCAGACCTGACAACTTTGATTTTCTAGCAAACCTGGTGACATTGCAACTAAAAGTACCATCACATTGCGAAATCTACTATAACATGGAACCTGGTTCATTCCTCTTTTCACTTATATTTTAGAAAATAGTATAGCATAATCCTAATCAAAGACTAAGAAAGTAGAAAATTACAATTGAGTAAAGACAAGTGAATTGTAGGTACCAAAACTATATGGCAACATGTAAAAAGATACAGTAAACTTCTATTTTGGCACTTTAATAGCTGTCTTTTTCCTTTAAATTGAACCAATTGTTACAGCACAATAACAGGGTGGATACAAAATATAACAATAGGATTTTTCTTTTATTAAATCAGACTTTTTTTTAATTTATATCAGATTTTTTTAATTTTAAATCAGATATATTTTTTTTTAAATACAATGCCTTTTGAGGACAAATCTATCTGAAGATATTTCTATTTAAAATACAATATAATCTAAAGGTTGTTATTCCTGAAACATTGATTAGTTTTTATTATATAAAGTCTATAAAATGCTGTATATTCATGGCTGTAATGTTTACATCCATTAAAGGGACATAAAACCCATCATTTTTCTTTTGTGAGTCAGATAGAGCATACACGTTTAAACATCTTTTACATTTGCTTATTTTATTTAATTTGCTTTGTTATCTTGGTATCTTTTGTTAAAGTATACCTAGGTAGACGCAGGTGCTGGAAGATAGCTGCTGATTGGTAGCTGCACATATATGCCTCTTGTAATTGGCTTACCGATGTGTTCAGCTAGTTCGCAGTAGTGCATTGCTGCTCCTTCAAAGGATACCAAGAGAATGAAGCAACATTGATCATAGAGGTACAATGCTAAGTTGTTTACAAATGTAGATCTATCTGAATCATTAAAGATTTTTTTTTTTATTTTCATGCCCCTTTAATCCATTCACAATGTCAGGCTCTCCTAGAGGTTTCTGTCAGATAATTTGGGGAAATGTTTCCATTTTTTTTGGGGGGGGGGGTTTTGGGGTTTTAGATAGGCATAATTCTTTTTTTATTTTCTGTAATTTCTTTATTTTTTTGTAAGGTTAGTGTTTGTTATTTTTTTGTAAGGTTAGTGTTTGTTTTTTTGTAAGGTTAAAAGGACTGTAAAACCCAAAATTTGTCTTTGATGATTTAAATAGAACATACAGTTTTAAACAAGTTTGCAATTTACTTCTGTTATCAAATTTGCTTCATTATCTTGTTATCCTTTGGTAAAGGTTAGTCTATTTTTGGTTAACTTAGGGAGAGTTAGGTTGGGGGGTTCAGATGTTAGTGGTTTATTTTGCGGAGGGTGGCTGGCAGTTTAGGTGTTAATAGTGTAGTGTTTTACTTTGCGTCACAACCCGACGAGCGCAAATGGTTTACCTCTAGCGCAGTAAGCGCTCTAGCGAAAGCGCTATTTAGAGCTCCACATGTAATCTGGCACATAATGAGTTAGATACGACAAATGTTGCTAACTTGTTGCAGATTTATGAGACTGGGTGATAAGGCAGAAAGAAATTTGCACAGTCCTATGTTTTCATTTTGTAGTGTTCTTTTACTGTTCCATGGAGTTCTCAGGAACAGACAGCAAGTAGTGTGTTGCAATATGGTACAGTGCTATGAATGAAATATATACAAAAGACACTCACATCAAAATACATTCTAATAAAAAGTCCCAGACCTTTCTGACAGTCGTATGATAAAAATAGCACATCCTATACATTTTTTAAATAGTTAACATTACTAGTAGGAGCACTAAACAACTTGGATTTCATCAAAATGCCATATAGCTAACAGGAAGTTGTAGTGCATTCAACACTTAAATGATAGCTTTTTATGATGAATAAATAAATTAGTAGCTATATGGTTACTTATGTGAAAAAAAGATACTCCAAACCTCACACCTTTACACAAAATGTAAAATATTCCTATAAACATACCCAAAAGTATGTGTTTTAGCCACACCCATTGCTAACAGGTTCAAAAAATCCAGCACATGGTCATGATTCTCCATAGACAAACATCTGCAGTACAATGGGGTCATTCTGAAGAGCTCAGTGACTTTAAACATGGCATTGTCATAGGATGCCACATTTGCCACAAGTCAGTTCATGAAATTTCTGCCTTACTATGGGCCAGATTAAGAGTGGCGCGCTAACAGTTACATGTGAGCGAAAAGTGTATTTTTATTATTACAAGTTCAAAGTAAACGTGATTGCTTGAGCACAATTGAAGTTAAAGCGTGTCGGGATAACGTATCCTCGGATCTCTGGCAAACTGTTTCGCAAAACAAAAAAGTGTCACAAAACACATCAAAAATACATTGAAAAGTAAAGTTACACTCATGATAACACTATCTAATAAAGATTATTTATAAAAAAGTTATAAGGGCTCAAAGATATGAGGTCTAAGGGATTAGAAAAAAAAGGCAGGCAAAGGGCTTTAACATAGAGATACAAACATATACATGTGTATTTATGTATTTGTATGTGTATATAAGTGTTTATGTAGTTATATATGTACATATGTATTTGTATGTGTATATAAGTGTTTATGTATTTATATATGTACATATGTATTTGTATGTGTATATAAGTGTTTATGTATTTATATATGTACATATGTATTTGTATGTGTATATAAGTGTTTATGTATTTATATATGTACTTATGTATTTGTATGTGTATATAAGTGTTTATGTATATAAGTGTTTATGTATTTATGTATGTACATATGTATTTATATGTGAATATATGTGTTTATGTATTTATATATGTACATCTGTATTTGTATGTGTATATAAGTGTTTATGTATTTATATATGTACATATGTATTTGTATGTGTATATAAGAGTTTATGTATTTATATATGTACATATGTATTTATATGTGAATATGTGTTTACAGACATACATATGAATACAAAATACATATATGCACATATATAGACATATATATATATATATGTGTGTGTGTGTGTGTGACGTGACCAGAAAGCTTACTTCTAACTGAGATAGCACATGAGTGGGAGCGTTAAATACCGCTTCACTTGTCATCTGGCCCTTTATCTGCAATTATTGTGAAGTGGAAGTTTCTAGGAGCAACAACAACTCACCCAGGCAGACCACATAAACTCACAGAGTGGATCTGCTGAGTGCTGAAGTGTGTAGCAAGTAAAAATCCCCTATCATCTGCTGCATCATTCACTACAGAGTTGCAAATTACCTCTGGAGGCAACATCAGCCCTAGAACTGCACGTTGGAAGTTTCAGCATTCAGCAGACCCACTCTGTGAGTTTATGTGGTCTGCCATGACTGAGTAGCTGTATACAAACCTCATATGGTATAAATCATGCAACCACTGAACTCTAGGGCAGTGGAAACTTGTTGTCTGGAGTGAAGCATCACACTTCCCTATCTGGAAGTCTGATGGAAAAATCTCGTTGTTGGATAAAGCTACCTACTTTCATGGTTCAGATAGAACATCAAATTACTTCTACTTTTAATTTAAATTCCCTCTCTTGGTATACATTCTTGAAAGGCATACCTAGGTAGGCTTTAGTAACAGCAATTCACTACTAGGAGCTAGCTGGTGATTAGTGGCTACACAATATATGCCTCATGTCTTTGACTTAACAGATGTGTTTAGCTAACTCCCAAAAGTGTATTGCTGCTCTGAAGCTGACTTTTCCTATGTGTTTAACTCACCTGAAATTATAAATACAATAGTGCAACAATAAAATGATGGAACACATTAGAGCATATCCTTTACACTTTTATGTTCCTTTAATTTGTTTTGTCTGTTTTATCTATATGTATTTCTTTTTACCATTAAAGGCATACTAATCCCAATTTTTTTATTTCATGATTCAGATAGAGCATACAATTTAAGGCAACTTTCTAATTTAAATGTATCAAATTCTAAATGTAGCCACCAATCAGCTGGCGCTACACATGTGCTGAGCCAAAAATGGGCCTGCTCCTTAGCTTAGATTCCTACTCTTTCAAATAAAGATAGCAAGAAAACGAAGAAAAAATGATAATATGAGTAAATTAGAAAGTTGCTTAAAATAACATGCTCTATCTAAATCATTACATAAAAATGTGGGGTTAGTATCCCTTTAAAGGGACATAATACTCATATGCTAAATCACTTGAAACTGATGCAGTATAACTGTAAAAAGCTGACAGGAAAATATCACCTGAGCATCTCTATGTAAAAAAGAAGATATTTTACCTCACAATCTCCTCAGCTTAGCAGAGTAAGTTCTGTGTAAAAAGTTATACTTCACCTGCTCCCAGCTGCAGGTAAAAATAAAAAAAAATGAAGAAATGAACAGCAGCCAATCAGCATCAGCAGTGCTGAGGTCATGAACTCTTACTGTGATCTCATGAGATTTTACTTAACTCTCATGAGATTTCATAGTAAGCTTCCTTTACCTGATTGGTGAAAAAATATGAGAGTTCATGAGGCTCATCCTTTCAGATGTCCCAGGACAGACACACTAAAATGCTGCTTAGAAATCCTTTACAATGGGATGTGGCTACTGAGGAACTTTTGAGGTAAAATATCTTTCTTTTTTACATAGAGATGTTCAGGGGATATTTTCTAGTCATCTTTTTACAGTTATGCTGCATTACTTTCAAGTGTTTAAACATTTGGGTATTATGGCCCTTTAATGTGTATCAGTATACCCAGTGCTATGGAATGTACTGCTCTTTGTGTGTTTCCAGCATCAAAATATGTACAGTCATAGCTTTGTGTGTTTTACTGGCAGGGAAAGGGGAATAGCATCACTGCTTATTTTTTAATGACCTCACTCACCTACTGACTATCCCTGGCCGTCTGATATTTTTGTCTGGTACATTTGTGACAACCATAATTAGAGCTCATAAAAAATCTGAACATGTACAAAAATAATTTTGAAATAAGACATTTGTTTGGCTTTCCAACAATGGTATTTCAATCTGTTTAAAATGAGGGTTTGATTACTGGCTGGGAGTTTATGGTTAGGGTTAGTCACACTGCAGGAGTGTTTCTCAACTCCAGTTCTCAATTACCCCTAACAGGTCAGATTGTCATTATATCTAAAGTAGAGCACATGTGATATCAGCTGACGGGTGACAGCCGGTTAGTAACCATGGTTTCTGATTAGCTTATTTTTTTTGCCTGTGCTCTAGTTAAGATATCCTGAAAATATGGCCTGTTGCGAAATAACTGCACCAACGTATGTACAAAGTATAGCAGGTCACTTTTGGTAATAAGCTGTCACTATCCAGCTGTCAAATTCAGAGATAGTTTTGTAGATAATCATTCGAGAACAGTTGTGTACCAGCTGTCATTCCAATGGTCGACAAGCATGGGATCTAAGCCTTAGTTACTTAATGGACCAACTGCAATACAATTTCAGACCTCTTAGATGCAGACGCATATCCCATTAAAGGGACTCTGAACCCAATTTTTTTCTTTCATGATTAAGATAGAGCATGCAATTTTAATCAACTTTCTAATTTACTCCTATTATTAATTTTTCTTCATTATCTTGCTATCTTTATTTTAAAAGCAGGAATGTAAATCTTAGCAGCCATTTTAGGTTCAGCACCATGAATAGAGCTTGCTTATTGGAGGCTTACGTGTACCCACCAATAAGCAAGCATAACCCAGGTTGTAAACAAAAATGGGCCCGCTCCTATGCATCACATTTCCTGCTTTTTAAATGAAGATAACAAGAGAACGAAGAAAAAATGATAATAGGAGTAAATTAGAAAGTTGCTTAAAATTGCATGCTCTATCTGAATCATGAAAGGAAAAAAATTGGGTTTAGTGTTCCTTTAAGACCTTTCCTGATTCTTAGAGAGATGTAAGATTTTAACAGGTTGAATTGACTAATATGTTTACCCCAGTTGACAAGTAATTACATTCTCACTGAAATTCACATATTAAAATTCTACCTGTAACAATAATACAATTCATAACTACATGAATATCACATTGAGCTTTTTTCTGAGCTATAGTACTGATACACAGATCTATTTTCAGACACTCATGACAGATAGCATACACGATTAAGTCATCAGTTGGAATGACATCATTATTTCCATAAGTATTTTAGAAACTTGCTCACTGATTTTCATCTTGCTAATGGTAGACAGGTTACACAGTGCTGAAAATATGTCGGAATTTAGCCAAGTATTTCTTTTAAACATTGTATAGCTATTATGAATGTTTAGTCTGAATGCTGCAATTGGTCTTTAAACTTTGTTCAATTAGTTTTAAACGGCAGGAATTTCAGTGTTAGAGAATGACTATTCTAGGTAATTTATAAACAAAACCATTAGAATTGATATATCTGTTACATTATTGATATTTATTTTATAATATATACCAGATGCCCCAAATATTTGGGATGAAAAAAATCAAAAAGAAATCATACCATATGGATAACAGAGTTCTTCTACATAATGAAATTATTGAACTAGTTCCTCCTCCTGCATATATGCAAATTAAAGAATTTTCCAAATAGATGTGCCAAATACTTTTTGACATCCCAGCATGGTGCAATTACTGCAGGTTTGTTTCACAGAAGGTAATTTATACAAATAAATAAATAAAAAAGTAAAAAAAAATGTTATAAAGAAATTTGGAGGGTCACTGAAATTCTTAAATACGTTTGAAATAATGGTGTAGTCTGTATCTGGATATTATTGAGTCAGCAAAATTAGGAGTCAGCAGTAATATTGAATAGCCAGCCATTTAGGGCTAGATTACAAGTAGAGCGGTAATTTTTTGCGTTCCCGCAAACCGCAAATTTGCCCTTTGGCAGGCGCGCAATAAAAAAACAGCCATTACAAAAGGTTGGTTATTGCTACTGCGGGCTCACAGTAGCAATTAGTACTCCAAAATTTAACCAGAGGTCAGACCTCTGGTTAATTTTAAAAATTGCCTCAAAATATTTTTTTTAAAAAAATGCAAAGAGCAGTGTTAAAAAAAAAAAAAAAAAAAAAAAAAAAATGCACTAAAAAGTGCCTTTACATTGTGGTATATGTTGACTGTTTGTTCCCTGTAAATATATATGTATATATTTATGTGTTAATATGTGTATATAAGAATACATATACTGTATATTTAAAATTGCTTCCCATCGCTGCGCGACTTACTCCCTTCGCTGCGCTAGTGTCTGCTCCCAGGCCATTTTACTGGGTATTCCACCTAACCTTATCAACAGTGCTAAACTTGGAGTTTCTAGGTAAGTTTTTAAAAGGTTTTATACTAGATTTGTAGATCAGTATCTGTGCATATTCTTCTTTATTGTAGTGTCTATTACATGCAGTTATATGAAAACTAGTGTTAAAGCCTGTGTACACGGATCAAAATGTGTAAGGAAAGAAATATACAGAGGCATCATGCACTTTTGTACTTTTATCTTCTTTTCTTTTGCACTTTTATCTCCTTCTTTCCTTTTTCAATTGTATCTCCCTCTTCCCTTTTATACTTTTAACTCCCTCTTTCCTTTTGCACTTTTATCTCCTTTTCTTTTGTACTTTTACCTCCCTCTTTCCTTTTGCACTTTTATCTTCCTCTTTTCTTTTGCACTTTTATCTTCCTCTTTTCTTTTGCACTTTTATCTCCCTCTTTCCTTTTGCACTTTTATCTTCCTCTTTTCTTTTGCACTTTTATCTCCCTCTTTCCTTTTACACTTTTATCTTCCTCTTATTTTTTGCACTTTTATCTCCCTCTTTCGTTTTGCACTTTTATCTCCCTCTTTTCTTTTGCACTTGTATCTCCTTTCTTTTTGCACTTTTATCTCCTTTTCTTTAGCACTTTTATCGAGAGAGAGTGAACGAGAGAGAGAGAGAGAACGAGAGAGAGAACGAGAGAGAGAGAGAGAGAGAACGAGAGAGAACTCTTCCGGAGTTGGATATTTGCACTGTGTTATCACCTTTTCAGTGTTGGTATTGCCACAAGTATTCCTTTTAAAATGCCAAAGTCGTTGCGAACATTTCAGAGGCATTTGAGCACATAAGCACGCCTCTCAAAATAATTTAAGGTGATAACACAAATATCCAACTCCGGAAAAAGGAGACAAGTATACATGACCTAAGGTAATACAGCATAAAACGCCAGCCAACCTGAAAATGCCGATAATGTGAAAGCAATACAGAGCTACCTAAGAGCTTACATCGACAAAGGTAATATAGTGGTTTGCTGTTTATCATGTTATGTATCCATGGTTGAAAGGGTTAAAGTTTCGCCTGAATTGTTGCAACATCAGCAGTTTGGATGGATGACCTATAATCAGTTGTATATATCTGATTGCCATTTGTTGAGACAATACCGCTAATTTCTATGCCCTTGGATTACAAATACAGCCTGTTTATGCTGTGATCCGGGATATGAACTCATTATGGTGGTTTATGAACTCTAAATAACTTGCCTTTTGGTGGGACATATTGTAGATTTAAAGCTCAATGTTGTTATTGTAAATATATTTGGAACATTATACAGATGTCAGATGTATGAACCATATGAAAATGTACATGTTCTCTACTGATATGTTCCTGTTGCAGACTAGCAGTAGACCTATATATGTTGTCCTCTTGTTACAACAATAAATTTGTATTATGCACTAACTGGGGGCATATATTTTTCTCTCCTTCACCCTCTTGAGCTTTATCTGGGGAAGTTTATGATAGAGCAATAGTCTAGTGCTGGACAATAGTGGTCTCATTTCCCTTTTGTTTTATATACACAGTTCTGCCTGCCCAACTCATTGCCCAATTTACTATGCACCTTAGTTGTGGGTTGCCACCTGTACTCCCCAAGTCCTGGTTACTATAGCTGTATGCAGCCATACCTGCCGGTTGTAGAAGGGGCCACATTATAACCAAGGATCCACTACCATTTGTTTGTTTTTTTGTGAAATCAAATATTGCATTTTAAAAGGGATGGGTTGATATACCAGAGCCACTGTTTAGTACTTCCCCTCGGGGCCAAAAGTTGCCAGTCCTTCCTTTCAGTGAAGGGACTGAGAGAGAGGTCCAGCAGATGTGGAAAATGGGCAATGAAGATGAGATTGGCAGCTATTAAATTATTAATGATGGATTGCACTTAAAGTGGGGGATAAGTGAATGGATTTAGACATATTTGTAAGTGGGAAAAGCAGAAGTTAGCCAAGGATTTAGAAAAAGAGAAACAAAGGAAATGTTCTTGAGGGGTTAAAATGATCACAGACTTATTCATAGTGAGAATTAGGAATAGGAGAGACTTAAAGGAAGAAGCTCAGTTTTAGAGATATAGAGCTGTGCCTGCTATGATGAGAGATCATAAAAGGATGAGATACTAAATAGGCAACTCTAAGACGAGTGAGCAAGGAAAAGGATATATAAGTTTTATTTCATTATTAGTACCAGGTTGCCAGCATTTTCTGTAATTCTAGTCCATGGCATAGAAGCCATTATTCTAAAAGAGGAGGTAGTTTTATTCACTTTAGGGTCTTTATACAAATATGCATTCAGAGGCCACTTATGCATAAATAGTGTATATGTGATATGCATGATATTGTATTTTTATTCCAGTAAAGTGTTCTCTTGTGAAATTCAACCAAATTAATTATCACTGATGACTGCAGGGAACAAAATCACAATAATGTTTTTTTATTTTCCCATAGACATTTGTAAGATTCCTAACAAAGCAATAAAGAATGAATGCTCTTTTGTTAGTGATTTACCATATCCGTCTTCATTAATATGTATTACATTAACTGTCCCTTTAATTCTTAAAGGGACACTAAACCCAAACATTTTCTTTCATGATTCAGGTAGAGAATAGAATTTTAAATAACATTCCAATTGAATTATATTATCTAATTTGCTTCATTCTTTAGATATCATTTGTTGAAGAAATAGCAATGCACATGTGTGAGCCAATCACACGAGGCATCTATGTGCATCTACCAATCAGCAGCTACTGGGCATATCTAGATATGCTTTTCAGCAAAGAATATCAAGAGAATGAAGCTAATTAGATAGTAGAAGTACATTAGAAAGTTGTTTAAAATCACATGCTCTTTCTAAATCATGAAAGAAAAATGTTGGATTTCATGTCCCTTTAAGCCTACATTTTTTTTATTTATAGGCAGGTACAAGTAACCATGAGCAACTACAGATATTGCAGGGAAGTTCTGTACTATGGGAGCATTCCTAAGATAGAAAACCTCCAGCCTTCTCTGCCAAGTGAAAGAATAAACCTTTAACCAGACTAAGATCTTAAAAATATGCAATACAACTGAGAAAACAGAACTTGTTTATCATTAACCTTGGCATTTAACACATTTTCCTCATCCTGAAAAGACCCAAATACAGCTAAAACGAGCTGGATGGTAATGACCTTTATATAGTAAATATTAAATGGAAAGTAATTAAACTTTTATGATTCAGATAGGACATGTAATTTTAAACAACTTTCTCATTTACTTTTATTATCAAATTTGCTTTGTTCTCTTGGTATTAGTTGAAAGCTAAACCTAGTAGACTTGCATGCTAATTTCTAAGCCCTTGAAGGCCACCTCTTATCTGAATGCATTTGACAGTTTTTCACAGCTAGAGGGCGTTAGTTCATAGGTTTCATATAAATAACATTGTGCTCACGTACGTGGAGTTATTTCAGAGTCGGTACTAACTGCCTGAAATGCAAGTCTGTCAAAAGATCTGAGATAAGAAGGCAGTCTGCAGACTTAGATACAAGATAATTACAGAGGTATAAACTATATTTCTATTACAGTTTTAGTTATGCAGAACGGTAAATAAAGGGATTATCTGTCCTTTTAAACAATAACATTTTTGGTGTTTACTATCCCTTTAATTATATTATCACAAGAAAAGTGACTGTGAATTAAATTACTCTCACCTTTTGCACATTATGAGCTAGATTACCCATTAACTTTGCTAGATGTTTCCGCATGAGCGCTAACCCGACACGCACAAAAATATGGACTGTGAATACAGTGACCACGTTACCGTATTCCCCCATAAACGTCAATGGAAAGTGAAAATTGGAAAAAAAACTAACTTCCTTACTTGCTTGGAAAACCGATTGCATTTTCTCAAGTGCGTTAACCTGACATGAAATATTAATATTTCACACCCCAATGTTATATATATATATATATATATATATATATATATATATAATATATAGGAATAGATATACAGTATTCAGATATATATAGGAATAGATATATACAGATATATATAGGAATAGATATATACAGATATATATAGGAATAGATATATACAGATATATATAGGAATAGATCTATACAGATATATATAGGAATATATCTATACAGATATATATAGGAATAGATATATACAGATATATATATAGGAATAGATATATACAGATATATATATAGGAATAGATATATACAGATATATATAGGAATAGATATATACAGATATATATATAGGAATAGATATATACAGATATATATAGGAATAGATCTATACAGATATATATTGGAATAGATATATACAGATATATATAGGAATAGATATATACAGATATATATATATATAGGAATAGATATATACAGATATATATAGGAATAGATATATACAGATATATATATAGGAATAGATATATACAGATATATATAGGAATAGATATATACAGATATATATAGGAATAGATATATACAGATATATATAGGAATAGATATTGACAAATACTTAAAACATATTCCACTATATGAAGAACATTAAAATGTGAAATATTTACAGTAAATACACATTATAACATTTTATTAAAGGGACATGAAACCCCATATTTATCAAGCTCCCTAAATGTTTCTTTCATGATTCAGATAAAGGGGCATATTTACCAAGCTCTATAACTTGTCCGCCTGATCTGAGGCGGCAGACAGAAATCAAATCGATCGAATTCGATCGTGCTGATTGATACCCCCTGCTAGCGGCCGATTGGCCCAGAATCTGCAGGGGGCGGCATTGCACCAGTAGTTCACAAGAACTGCTGGTGCAATGATAAATGGCGACAGCGTATGATGTCTGCATTTATTGATGGGCAGCAATTTGCAGCGGATATGATACGCTACTTCGTATAATGTCCGCTCGAACATTGTTAAATATGCCCTATTGAATACAATTTTAAACAACTTTCTAATTTACTTCTGTTATCTAATCTGTTTCATTCCCTTGGTATCATTTGTTGAAGGAGCAGCCATGCACTTCTGGTTACTAACTGAACACATGGGTGAGCCAATGACAATCGGTATATACATTTAGCCACCAATCAGCAGCTAGAACCTAGGTTCTTTGCTGCTCCTGAGCTTGCCAAGATAAACCTTTCAGCAAAGAATAACAAGAGAAGGAAGCGAATTAAATAATAGAAGTAAATTGGAAAGTTGTTTAAAAATTGTATTCTCTATCTGAATCATGAAAGAAATTTTTTGGGTTTCATGTCCATTTAAATATGAATATTGCATAAATATGATTTTTCTTGTTTTCAGCTACTTAAAGGGACAGTCAAGTCCAAAAAAAACTTTCATGTTTAAAATAGGGCATGTCATTTTAAACAACTTTCCAATTTACTTTTATCACCAATTTTGCTTTGTTCTCTTGGTATTCTTAGTTGAAAGCTAAACCTAGGAAGGCTCATATGATAATTTCTAAGCTCTTGAAGGCCGCCTCTAATCACATGCTTTTGTATTTGCTTTTCACAACAGGGGAGAGCTAGTTCCTGTAAGCCATATAGATAACATTGTGAGCACGCCTGTGAATTGTGGCAGACACTGCACTAATTGGCTAAAATGAAAGTCAATAGATAATAAATAAAATGTCATGTGATCAGGGGGCTGTCAGAAGATGCTTAGATACAAGGTAATCACAGAGGTAAAAAGTATATTAATATAACCGTGGTGGCTGTGCAAAACTGGGGAATGGGTAATAAAAGGATTATCTATCTTTTAAAACAACAAAAATTCTGGTGTTGACTGTCCCTTTAACTGCAAAGAGCTCCAATGCACTTATATAAGTGTCTATGTGTATACAGACTATGTATTTATGTGTTTATATGTCTGTACATACAGTATGTACACATATAAATAAATATATCTGCGTACGCATATAAATATATATGTAGGGTATCATGTCCGCTGCATACGCTGTGGGCATTTATCATTGCAATGTCGCCCCATGCAGATTCGCGGCCAATCAGCTGTACTAGTGCAGTTCAACGGTACTTGAGATGGTTTCTGTTAGAAGATTGTAGCCAAATTGAGGTAAATACTTTTTAAACTGTGAGGTCAAACTAAGCATTATGGTAGATGAGTATGTCCCGGATATAGACAAAATTGGTCATACAAATTTCACTTAAAGGAACAGTCTAGTCAAAAAAATTAAACTTGCATGATTCAGATAAGGTATGCAATTTTGAGCAACGTTCCAATTTACTTTTACCATCAAATTGGCTATTTTCTCTTGCTATTCTTTGTAGAAAGCTTACCCTAGAGCTCATGGGGCATATTTATCAAGCTCCGAATGGAGCTTGATGCCCTGTGTTTCTGGCGAGCCTGCAGGCTCGCCAGAAACAGCAGTTATGAAGCAGCGGTCACAAAGACCGCGGCTCCATAACCTGTCCGCCTGCTCTGAGCAGGCGGACAGACATCGCAGGAAATCAACCAGATCGAGTACGATCGGGTTGATTGACACCCCGCTGCTGGCGGCCTATTGGAGCTGCTGGTGCAATGCTGAATACGGCGAGTGTATTGCTCGCCGTATTCAGCGAGGTCTGTCGGACCTGATCCGTACTGTCGGATCAGGTCCGACAGACCTTGATAACTTGGGGCCAATATGTTAATTTCTAAGCACTTGAAGGCTGCCTCTTATCTCTTATTCATTATGACAGATTTTCACAGCTAAACAGCGCTAGTGTTTGTCATATAGATAAAATTGTGCTCACTCAGTGGAGTTACTTATGAGTCAGCACTGATTGGCTAAAATGCAAATCTGTCAAAATAACTGAAATATGGAGGAACTCTGCAGAGCCTTAGATACAAGGCAATCACAGGGGTAAAAAGTATTGTAAAAAGTTTGGTAAAAACCGTGTTGATTTAGCAAACTGGGGAATTGGTAATAAAGGGATTATCTATCTTTTTAAACAGTAAAAATCCTGGAGCAGACTGTCCTTTAACTCTGACTTCAAAGTTTGTTCTGCCTATTGAACAGTACAGTAAAAGTGTGCTTTTACTTTGGAGTTGCTAGTCATTCAGCTTTTGAAGATCCTAACCAAGCCCCAAAGTTTTAGGAGAATACTGATGTATGCCTACTCCAGCTTGCTTCTGTTTGTGCAAAGGAAGGGGGAGGAGGGGAGTGTCTGCGTTTTTGCTATAGAACCACTTGCATTGGGTGTTCCAGCTAACCTTTTCAACAGTGCTAAACTGGGAGCTTCTAAGTTTATTTTTAAACAGTTTTATACTAGATTTCTAGATCAGTATCTGTGCATATTATTCTTTATAGTAGTGTCTATTACATGCAGTTATATGAAAATCGGTGTATACTGTCCCTTTAAGCACACACACACACATTCAAAACGGATCCCCACTGCTGCACTAGTATGTACACTGCATAAAGATATCAACATCCAACATCAGTAAATTTTATGCAGAACAAATACAATTCAAGCTGTGAATACAGAAGTGTGATAGTGAAGTTGCACTAAAACGGTCATAGGAGTGTGACAAATACTCTAATCTCTCTTCACACTTAGGGCTAGATTTATCAAAGGCTAGGCGAACTTTGTATGTGCTGCGCCTGTAACTGCGCCCCAGCTCGCCTCTGAAGAAGCGCACATGTGCGCCTGAATTTATAAAAAAAAAATAGAAGTAACTTTGCGCAGGCGAGCTGGGGCGTAATAATGATAACTTTAGCCTGTCGGAAAAAGCATTTACTCCTTATTTATCACAGTACATCCCTATAAATATTTACGCCGCCATGTTTTGATTATTAAAAAGGCGTGTTTTAGGTAACTATTTAGCTTATGTTTATATTATATAATGTTTCTGTGCTGTTTTTGCCATGTTGATAATTTAAGATCGCAAAAATAAATATATCAATATATCGAGATATATATATATAAAACTGTTGGTACCCATATGCGCCTGTGGAAACGCAAATTTCTGGCAATAACAGTCTCTTCTTGGCGCTGAGCCTTTGAAAAATGAGTTAAAAGAAGAAAGTACTGCATCACAAGATGTAAAGATGTATTATAATGGTGTTCGCCTCAGTCTGTATGGCGAAATATATAACACGCCGAAGCCGAAATATCAGTTCCCTATCGGCGCAAAGCAATGATAAATAAGAAACTAAGCGCATTTGTAGGTCAGGCTGTTAAATTACGGCTATTACTAGGCCTGTGCGCCTAGGCGAATGCAAGCAGAGTGCAAAGAGGTTTCTTTCAGATTTGCGCAATTACAGGGGCAGAGTGCTTTGATGAATATGACGATCAGTTCGTATGCGCTATTTTGGACAGAATTAAAGGAGAATGGCTTTGATAAATCTACCCCTTACTATTAGACCACTGACCTTCTAAAGGAGTATTTCTTTTACACTGCATCTGGAGCAAGTTGCTGTCTGCAAGCCAGAGAGGTTGCAATGACCTAACGTTTGGTTTAATTCCTGTAAACAGTAATTATGCCCAAGTGAGCTATAGACTTGACATGTTTCTCCTGTAATGGACATAATAAGCATTCTGTGATTTGTATTTCATTCCTATTTATCTACATGAAACATTTTGCCATTTTTACTCTTTATTTTAAAGAATTTACTATGTAACCTAAAACATGGGGTCAATGAAAATCCATTAGAAAAACATATCAAATGATTTTTAAGAGAAAATCGATGAAATCTATGAAAGCCTGTGGGGATTTTTGTAGAAAAAGCATTCAATAAGTTTTACTAAACGATTATGATTGACCCCTATGGAATGCAAGAAGCCCAAAAAAATTCTTACATGATTCAGATAGAGCATACAACTTTCCAATGTATTTCCAATGTATTTCTATTATGAAATTTGCTTCATTCTCTTGGTATACTTTGTTGAAGAAGCAGTAATGCACTCCTGGGAGTTTACTAAACACATTTGGTGAACCAATGAATAGTGGCTTATATGTGCAGCCACCAACCAGCAGCTAGTTCCCAGTAGTGCATTGCTGTTCCTAAGCCTACTTAAAGGGACATTAAACACTAAATACATGATAGATAGAATGATGCTTTCAAAGAAAAGATTAGTCCATGCTAACATGTAGATGTATTTTTTAAAGTTTCATTAGTTGTTTAAAAATTGACAAAATAAGTGTAAAGTTTTAGTGTCTATAAAACACTGGGAGCTGTCATGTTGTAACTTGTGTTACCTTCTCTGCTGTGGCCAATTAGAGACAGTTATAAATAAGTCACTAGAGTGTGTAGCCAATGGTTGTGCTGGATTTAACAGTGTTCTGCACTTCCATTTCTAACAGGAACTGAAAAGCTCACAATTTCAGAATGGAATTACAGGCAAAGAGGACAAAATAAATAATGAAAGTATAGTGCAGAGTTGTTTCATTATATACAATTTATCATTTTATATTACCATCTCAAAGTGTTTAATGTCCCTTTAAAGGGACTTCCTGACAAAATTGAAATCCACATGGGTAAATTTCAGTTTTGAATAGAAGCATTTCTGTAATGTACATGTATTAGCAAAACATGCTTCTAATAAAAGCTATAGCTGTTTCAAAAATATATTTAAGTATGCACCGTGTACTAGCATTTTAAACACAGCACTTGCTTAGAGAGCCTAAGGTGCTTGTATCTTCTGGTAATGACTCAGTTTGTTAATTGCTGACATAATTACAAGCCTCGCAGGCGTTCTAAGCAGCTGCAAAAAATGTTGGTGAACTCAGAGTATCTAGCTATGCCTCACATGCACGTGCAGAGAAAAATACACTAAAACAGTGATAACTTTTACTAGAAGCATTTTTGCCAATATATGTATATTGCATATATGTTTCTATTCTAAAATGTAATTCATCCATGTGCATTTAAATTTTGTCCAGAATGTACGTTTAAAGGGATATGAAACCCAAATTGTTTCTTTCATGATTCAGACAGAACATGCAATGTTAAACAACTTTCTAATTTACTCCTAGGCCTCTATTTATTAAAGTCTGGCGGACCTGATCCGACAGTGTGGATCAGGTCCGCCAGACCTCGATGAATACGGAGAGCAATACG
Source organism: Bombina bombina (assembly GCF_027579735.1). Lineage (NCBI taxonomy): Eukaryota > Metazoa > Chordata > Amphibia > Anura > Bombinatoridae > Bombina > Bombina bombina. Next base: position 191,433,857 of record NC_069502.1, on the reverse strand, counting down.
CTCTCCGTATTCAGCATTGCACCAGCAGCTCACAAGAGCTGCTGGTGCAACGCCGCCCCCTGCAGACTCCCGCCAGCAGGGAGGTGTCAATCAACCCGATCGTACTCGATCGGGTTGAATTGTGGCGATGTCAGAGCAGGCGAACAGGTTATGGAGCAGCGGTCTTTGCGACTGCTGCTTCATAACTGCTGTTTCTGGCGAGCCTGCAGGCTCGCCAGAAACATGGGGCATAGATAGGCCCCCTAGTATCAATTTTTCCTCATTCTCTTGGTATCTTTATTTCAAAAGCAGGAATGTAAGCTTAGGGGCCTACCCAGGGTGCTGAACCAAAAATGGGTTAGTTCCTAAACTTATATTCCAATTTTCAAAATAAAGATACATATATATATATATATATATATATATATATATATATACACTGTATGTCTGTAAATACATATATACACATCTAAATACATATGTATGTGTGTGTGTGTATATATATATATATATATATATATATATATATATGTTAAAGGCCTTTGCATGCCTGATTTTTTTTTCTAACACCTGAGACCTCCTGTCTTTGAGCCCTTATATATTGTGTGTGCTTTGTAATGTATTGTTCATGTGTTTTGTGAACCAGAGCTCTAAAGTCGCGGTAATAATTCTAGCGTAAATCGAGATTTCGCTCAATCGATTGCATTTACTTTCAACTTGTAATACCAGGGGTAAGCCCAACGAGCGCAAACACCAGCAATTAACCTCTTATCTCCCATTCGTTTGTGCTCCACTCGTAATATGGCCCAAAATGTCTCTACTACCCTAACGCACAAGCTACTTCTGGTACAGAATCTTTTACTTCAGCACTCTTAAAAGAATATTTGTTGTGACTTTACACTGAAAAGAAACTAATGTTTATAGTTATACTTTACTTTTGGTAACTAATTCCATTTGCAAATATTTAAAATAGTCATTGTAATTTGATCAGTAATGTTTATTAAAGGGATATTACATACCTCTCACTTTTGTTACTTCCACTCTCCCAAGAGACTCCAAACAAGCAAATTCTGCAACTCAAGATTTCTTTAAAATGCTGAAAATTGCCTAAATCAGTTACTGATTTGCAGCATATCCATAGAAAGCCTAGGTTACAGGTTCTGTGAAAAGCACATTTTGTGTACAAAGCCCAGATGTTTCATTTCAATTTAAAGACTAAAACTGAATATTGGTAAGCTCAACGCACAGCAGAACTGCAGTGTGATGTTTTATACAACAATATCCGTTCTAAAATGACAAAACAAATTCAACTAATCTGAAGGAGTTGAGCCAAATAAGGTCAAAATTCTCATAAACATAGGGGGTCAAGTGGGGTTATAATTGTACATTCCAGTCAAAGAACAAACTAAATATACTAGGAAGTAATTCATTGAACAACAGCAAAATAAGAATCTATCAGTTTGTATGTGGACTGGGGCAAGACTGGTGCTACAGAACATGATGCGATCTACAGAGAGATGTCCAGAGACCCTGAACAAACAAAGAATACCAGCACACGAGGTGTGAGAACTGAATGAGAAGACTATGAAATTCCTATGTATGGAAATTATAACCGGTCCCAGATGCCAAACCTGCCAGATGTTTACAAGTACAGTTTTATTTATGCAGAGGATGAAGCCTCTTGCATACATAGCAGTATTTCCATAGCAGAATTAGCGGAATTGGCCTGATGCCAACCATGTCACAATCCTCATGTCTGGCAGTGACTCGGCTGAAAATATACATTTAGATCAGTTCCTTAGGGAATCCTCACGTATCACATTGTGCATCCTAAGCATCAATAGAGCCAGGTCTTCAAGGGTAAGTCAGGCACTGGTCCGATTTAATTGTTTTATGTAGGAAAGCAGAACATTATTGTGATTAAAGGGATATGGAACCCAAAAGAATGACGTTGTGATTCACACAGAGCAAATCATTTAAAAAAAAGTTTACAATTGCTTCTATTATCATAATATTCATTGTTGAAGAGATACCTAGGTAGGCATCTGGAGCACTACATGGCAGGAAACAGTGCTGCCATCTAGTGCTATTGCAAATGGATAACATTGTTGCAAAATTGCTGCAATATAATGGTCCAAAAATGGTCTGGCTCCTAAGCAAACGTCACTGATTTTCGACAAAAAATACCAAGAGAACAAAGACAAATTGATAATAGAAGTAAATTAGAAAGTTGTTTAAAATCAAATGCTCTATCTGAAGCACTTACTACTTATTTATAACGTTTTATAATGAAAGTGAAATGTTGCTATTTGTAATGTGAGCCTCCTCCTGCAATAGTGGAGTTAAACGGATATGAAACCCAAACATTTTCTTTTGTTATTTAGACAGAGGCCTCAAATTTCCAATTTACTCCTATTATCCAATTTGCTTAGTTCCCATCATATTCTTTGTTGAAGAGATACGTAAGTAGGTGTCTGAAGCAGCATTACATTGTAGGAGATAGCGCTGCCATCTAGTGCTCTTACAAATGCATAACATTCAGCAAAACTGCTGCGATATAGCGCTCCAGACAAGTGCACGCTCCTGAGCTTATGTCCCTGCTTTTCAACAAAAGATGCTAAGAGCACAAAGAAAACTTGATAATAGAAGTAAATTAGAAAGTTGTTTAAAATGACATGCTCTATCTGAATCATGAAAGAAAAAATTGTGGTTTCATGTCCCTTTAATATTTAAAAGAAATGAGTGTAAAGCGGCCATGCTTCGTATTTTCATGCACATGAATTAAATAGAGAATGTGTCTACTTAATATTGTAGCTGGCGCATAGGCTTTATATAGATTTAGCTATCCCCTAAATTACAAACTCTCTTACGTCTTTGCTTATACGTTCCACCTTTTCTTTCTTTACTAGGACATGTACCCATCACAACATTCTTGGTTACAAGCCCACAGGCGCTCACACTCTGTATAAATATAAATCAACCAGAAAGCATCAGGTTACCAGGCAGATATTGGCAGCTGTGTGAGCAAATACAAATAATTTTATACTCAAGTTTACATTTTTTTTCAAAGTATCTAATCATTATTTAACATCCCTACAAGTGAAAAATGCTTTAGTGCTACACTATTGCGGATTAAACAAAACATTACAGTTGTATTATTTTGTTTAAAGAGACGCTGAAATTTAGTACCCATATAGGGCCAGATTACGAGTTAAGCATAAAATATCGCTTACGATATCGCTTACGATATTTGCTAGGTCAGGCGACTAGCAATGATGATTGGATCAGTTTTGTCACTGAAGCATTGCGCTCATGAGAGCGTGCTCCCATAGGCTTCAATGGGAGCCTCGTTCTGATGTTGTCAGACACAGCACAGAACCTAAGTGCAGAGAAGGAGGTAAGTATTGCAGCGATATGCATCAATTTATATATATATATATATATATATATATATATATATATATATATATATATATATGTATATACACATATTAACACATAAATATATATGTATATAAGTATAAATATATATACAGGTAGCCCTCAGTTTACGAGTTTACGCCGGGGTTAGGTTCCAGAAGGAATGGTTGTAAATCGAAACCGTTGTAAATTGAAACCCAGTTTATAATGTAAGTCAATGGGAAGTGAGGGAGTAAGGTTCCAGGCCCCTCTCAAAATTGTCATAAGCAACACCTAGTACATTATTTTTAAAGCTTTGAAATGAAGACTTTAAATGCTAAACAGCATTATAAACCTAATAAAATAATCACACAACACAGAATATATAATTAAACGAAGTTAAATGAACAAAAACATTTGCTAAACAGCATTATAAACCTAATAAAATAATCACACAACACAGACTTCACTTGCATTTTTCTGCAAACAGTTCTTTCTATGCATTCCAATCTGGACTGATTTATAGACAGGAAGATCTTGTTCCTTTGAAATCTGCTCGACAGCTCAGGTCTGGTTAAACTGATTAATTTCAGCTTGCTTGGCTTTGCTGCAACACAAGCGGACAGCTCCACCTACTGGCTATTTTAATAAATGCACTGCTTCTCAATGCTTTTCAATAGCAGTCACATGACTGGAAAAAAGGTTGTTATTCTGAAACTGTGTAAATTGAACCGTTGTAAACCGAGGGCCACCTGTATATATTTACTGGGAACACACAGTTCCCATAGACAGCAATGTAAAGGCATTCTTCAGTGCGTTTTTTTTTTCTAACACCCCACATCGCCAATCTTTAACTTTTAATAAAAAAAGGCCCTCTATTTTGGTGGTATTTGGGGCACATTTAGAAAATTAACCAGAGATCTGTGTGTGTGTGTGTGTATATATATGTATATATATATATATATATATATATATATATATATATATACTTCTTATTTTGTGTGCAGATCTTTTAGTTAATTTAATGGCCATTTAAAGGGTTATTATAGTTAAAAAAATAACATGCAATTTAATAGAACATCATTAAGACTATGTAGAAGTAGTGGTTTATATCCTCAACTTATCAAATCCTTCTCATTTTAAGACTGGCGACCCTGCACCTCTGTGTGTTTAACCCCAGCAAGGTATTTAACATATAGTTTAAGTTCTGTTGAGACCCGCAGAGCTATTTATAAAGCTGGGTCAGGCGACTAGCAATGATGATTGGATCAGTTTCCTCTTAGGACCAGAGCACAGCTGTTCCCCAGAGGTACTTCTACTATGTGTTTAATCAGTTCGCATGGGTAAAACACATAGCTGTGCAGGGTCATTAGTCTTAAAATGACATGCACTAACAATGTAGAGCTTGTCTTTTTTCAGCTATAATGGCCCTTTAAGTTCAAACAATCTTTCAGTGTTAAACACTGAGTTTAAAATAGTTATTATTTAGAATGGATAAAAGAGTTTTCTACATTACTTTTTCTCATCATTATAAAATAATCAACTGCAAAGGAAAATGCAAAATGGCTCAGTAGTGACAGATATAAATAATTTAACTGATTCACTAAATGTGCACTAGGCCCACACAACGTAGTTGGAGATTAAATGTGTATGTTAATTAAAGGAAGTTGCATGTTAATTTGTGTGGCTGTTATATAGAGAAACAATTGTTCAAGTACTACATTGAATAGTTTATTTTATTGTATTTGCTTTTAAAAGTTTAGGATATTTCAAGAGCAAAACAAAACAAATGTTAAAGGGATATTACACAATAAATACATGCTAAACATATTTTTGTATTCAAAGCAAAGAATAGCCTTAGAATAATATGTAGCTGTATTTTTACCATTATATTAGTTGTTTAAATATTGACGATATAAGTGTAAAAGTTTAGTTTCTATAAATTACTCTTGATTCTATTCAGTAATGGGTACCGCTATTTTTTAAATAGTTCTCTATCTCTGTCCTCTCTTGATAACAATTAGGGAAAGATTTATCAACCAGGCAATAGAGTTTGTGTAAACAGGGCTGTTTGCATAATCTATTTTATTGCCTGCTTTATATTTGTTCCTAATTGTTTGCAGCAGGGCAATAAGTTAAGCTTAAAACTTAAAGGGACAGTTTACTCAAAAAATTCTCCCCTTTAATTTGTTCCCAATCATCCACTTTACCTGCTGGAGTGTATTAAATTGTTTACAAGTATTTCCATTACCCTTATATTGGCATTTGAACTAGTTTATTTAGCCTGTGGTATCCCAACCCATCCTGAAAGTTTTTGGCCTCAAGGCCAAGCTGTTTTAAAGGGACAGTCAACCCAAAAAAGTTTTATGTTATACATATAAACTTTCCATGGCTCATCATTTACCAATGTAGCCCAGTTTTCTAATATATAGTGTTTGTCAGTAAAATCACTTACTTTTCACGCCGACGCCGTTTCAAAATGTCCGTTGAGGGTTGAACAAACAGGACGCTGGTTCGCTGCAACTATGAACCGCACAGATAATGAGCCACTGTTTTTGTCCCTGTGTTCAAATGTTCCCCTTTAATACTATAGGTGCATTGTGCATGCGCAAAAGCCAGTTACGAGTAGGATAGAAAAATTACACAAATCACAAGAACATACTGATGTCCATGATGACGAAAAAGAGGAGGGGCTTAACAGACATTTTGAAACAGCGGCGGTGCAAACAGTAAGTGATTTTACTGTCAAACACTATATATTAGAAAACTGGGCTGCATTGGTAAATGATGATCCATGGAAAGTTTATATGTATAACTTAAAACGGTTTTTGGGTTGACTGTCCCTTTAACACAGCCAGCAGAAGAAATTACACTCCCAGTGGGTTATAGAAGAGATAAGGTAATAAAATGTTAATTTTCCATTGTTCTCTCCAAGTATTGGTGATTGGTTTAAGGACAGATATAAGATAAAAATGCTTGTATATGTACACAATGTGATAAAGTAATGAGATCTGATTATACCTACAAGCTCAACCCATTTTATAAGGTTGTGGCTTCAAAACACAAAATCAGCTAATTCATATACACAAATAAGCCTTAAAAAGGCAGATTTCATACATTTTATACAGCTGGTAAAAAAGTAATTGGAAACACATTGATTGATTCAGATAGAGCATGCAATTTTAAGCAACTTTCTAATTTACTCCTATTATCAATTTTTCTTCATTCTCTTGCTATTTTTATTTGAAAAAGAAGGCACCTAGGCTGAATTTATCCACCAGTCAGCAATAACAACCCAGGTTGTTCACCAAAAATGGGCCAGCATCTAAACTTACATTCTTGTATTTCAAATAAAGATACCAAGAGAATGAAGACAATTTGATAATAGGAGTAAATTAGAAAGTTGCTTAAAATATCATGCTTTATCTGAATCACAAAAGAAAAAAATTGGGTTCAGTGTCCCTTTAAGGGAAAAACAATTTTATAGTATACTGTCCCTTTAAGTTTAGACATGGCGGCTTCCTTTACTTTATAGAAACTCAGTGGAATTTAAAAAAAAAAAAAACAATTTTCAGAGTTAAATTACAGGAAAGGGGGAAAAAACAAATTTTCAAAATATATAAAGTTTTTTAACTACACATAATTAAACATTTTACATTACAATCTCATACTGTTTAGTATCCCTTTAATGACAAAGGTTATTTAGACCTGAAAAGCACAGAAATGACTGCTCCTACTGCTCCCTATAAATGTAAATTTGTGAAACTTCTATTGTTAAAAAAGAGCTACAGTCATTTATTTACATACTATGTGGCAAAAGAGGGATTCTGCAGTAGGCAGTGTTCAGTGACAGCAGGGAACAATCACAGCTCTATCTTCACTTACTGCTATTTGCACACACTGTTTGGATGCCTCCAAGCCAAATATAGATGCTCTATCAGTTTGTGTTCAGGCTTTTCTATTAAATGACAATGACCAGCTGCAGAGTATAAAATGGAGGAGAAATTGTATTTTCAGGTTTATTTGTTTATATGAATTAGCTGGGTTTGTGCTTTTAAACCACAGCCTATTACAATGGGTTGAGCTTCAGGTAATATCAGATCTCATTATGTTATCACTTTGTGTACACACACTTGCTTCCTTATTATATAGCTCAATACATAGAGAGAACAATGAAATATTTTAACTAACCTACACCCCACTGAGAGCTCGCTTCCATTGAGCCGTAATTCCGTTTGCGTGTGCTCGCAAACCGATAAATATGCTGTCAGAAGCAATTTTGTTTATCGACTGTTTCCAATGGAGCGTTATACCTCAATATTGGCAGCCGGACTTCGGCTGCCGAAAAATTCTTTGCGTCTCATAGAAAGTAATAGAAGCCGTTAATCGATAAATTATACCAGGTTTCCAATGAAAGTGCAAACCGTTAATACATTGTCGGAGGCTGTCGATACATTGAGAAATATTACAAATATTTTTAAAACCTATTTTCTTTTGAAATTATAAAACTTGCAAATAATGCAAGTGTTTTAATGTAGAAATAAATTGTTATAAGTAATATTTATTGTTGTCTCATGTATAGGAATAGTTAAAAATTGTTATAATAAAATATAACAATATATGCAAGAACATATCTACAGAATGCAAACTAGACTTATGCCTAGGGCAGCAATACATATTACTTATATTTATGAAATGGTAAATGTAATTATATTAAAAAATAGTATTTGATTATTAAAAATATGGATAAGTGTATCTTTATTTTTCTTGAGAGGTGATCACAGGTAAGGAGCATGGACGTTAAACGTAAATTCTATAGCGTAAGGTCAGGTTACCTTAGCAACTAATTGATTTTCAAGAAATCCGACATCAGATGGAAGCGTTAACACAACGTTAACTTACAGCTACACGAAAAGAGCGACTGCACGCAATGCGCAAAATATTTAAATGGAAACCTGGTACTAAAATGGAGCCGTAAATTACTTTTAGCTGTCTGACGCTTCGGTAGCTTACGGCTCCATTTTTAACGACTCAATGGAAGCGAGCTCTAAGAGTGTAATGTCTTCTGCTGGCTGCAGTTACATAGGCTTATCAATAGCTTAGACTCCACTTAGAAACTGGAGGTGGGGATACCACAGGCTCAATCAGCTATTTCAAATGCTGAAATAGGGGTAAAGGAGCTACTTGTAAACAATTTAATACAATCCAGCAGGTAAAATTAATCATTGGGAACAATTTAAAGGGGAGAAAATTTTGGGCTAAAATGTCTCTTTAATTGTGACATGTTTTCCTTATCTTATCATTTTTTTTATATTATTTTTTGCCATTGAGGAGATAGCTAAGAAATGTAAATCTCAAAAATATAAAGCTTGCTTTCAGCAGCAACTTGGTCATCATGACCTGAAATATATTTTGTCCAGAACTGCAAATGAAGGGTCATACTGTTCTAGGTCACGGTTCTGATCTATATTAAAGGGGTACTCAATGATTCTGACAGAGCATGCAATTTTAAGCAACTTTTTAATTTTTTCCTATTATCAATTTTTCTTTGTTCTCCTGCTATCTTTATTTGAAAAAGCAGAACTGCAAGGTTAAGAGCCGGCCCGTTCTTGGTTCAGCACCTGGGTAGCGCTTGCTGATTGGTGGCTAAATGTAGCAACCAATCAGCAAGTGCTTCCCAGGTGCTGAACCAAAAATGGTCCGGCTCCTATGCTTTTCATGTTTTTTCAAATAAAGATAGCAAGAGAACGAAGACAAATTGATAAAAGGAGTAAATTAGAAAGTTGCTTAAAATTGCATGCTCTATCCAACTCATCAAAGAAAAAAATGTGAGTTTAGTATCCCTTTAAATGTTTTACAATTTTATTCTATACACTAAAACTTTATAATTTGAAGACATATTTATTTTCCACAAAAATGTAAATGAAGACTGTGGCCACAATGCTTCATCACATCAAATTAAGCTCTTCCTCTTTACTAAATAATTCAGGGTGAAAGGGATTAGAGATGAGATTGAGTAAGGTTTTTAGACATGGATTATACATGCTGTTAAACATTAGAACACAAATTCTCTGTAAGGGAAGTATGTTTAACATAATGCAAAGATGCTGGTAATGAACATATAAACAAAGCACATTACAGTATGTTGCTTAATAAAAACAATATGCAATCAATTGGTGAATGACTTTAACCTTATGGTATTTAAAGGAAAGCGCACCATTAAAATTACTGACTTTTCAACCAAACCAGTGTGCTCCTGAGCACGTAGAGGAAAGGCCTGGAAGGCATATACACTACATGTAAAAATGCCCCTTGTAGGTCATGATTTGTAGTTATGTTGTTATAGTTAGGTGTGGGGGGAAAAGAATATGGAAAAGGGGAAGAAGAAAACAAAGAAGCAGATATACTTAAAGTGAAGATCAATTTTGATGAATTAGTGCCCGGTTTTTAATAATCCTATTAAAAACAAGGGCACTTTAATTCATCAAAATTAACATTTCACACGTTTTCTTCAAAAACTCACTTTTTAATCCTAGCAGCCGCCCCAGCACTTCCTCCGCCCATCGCAAGCCGTCTTTGCGGGTCCAAAAAGACGAATACGGCTTTTTCCAATCATGGCGTTGCATCAGGCCAAGGGGGGGGGGGAGTCGTGATTGGAGGAAGCCGGATTCGTCATTTCTGAAGTCTTCAGAGGCTTGCGATGGCCGGGGGAATAGGATTATTTAAAACCGGGAACTAATTCATCAAAAAAACAGTGTATAAATATATTTTACCCTTCTTTTTTTTTTTTTTTTAAAACTATTTTCTATTTAACACTCACTTTAGAAATACACAGTCTAGTAGAAAAAATTGAGAGGGCAAATACAGGAAAGGCGTTGCACACTAGCTGTAGTGTGCAATCATAAATGCCGGCACGCGATGCAGGGCGGAGTTTGATAAATCTAGCCCTTATTTTGAGTGTGCAGAAGCCAAATTTTAAAGGGTTATGAAGACCTAAAAATGTTCTCTTGTTATCCAGACAGAGCATTCAGTTTCCAATGTATTTCTTTTATCAAATTTGCTTTGTTCCCATGATATACTTTGTCAAAGACATACCTAAGTAGGCTTTGCAAATGGATCATATTTTTGCAAAGCTGCTCCAGAAATGGGCATGTGCCTAAGATTACTTCCCTGTTTTTCACCAAAAGATACCAAGAGAACAAAGAAAAATTGTAAATAGAAGTAAATTAGGAAGTTGTTTAAAATTGCATGTTTTATCTGAATTATGAAAACAAAATATGGGGTTTCATATTCCTTTAAGTGTCTAATGTTATCCTTTTCCTTTTAGAGTACATTTTGTGTGAGCTGTAGAGAAATTTGTAGAAAATAGAGCAAATGAAATAAAATGCAGTCAAATAAAAAAAAAAAACAGAAATCCACAAAGATACAAAAAATATTTTTCTCTTGTTAAGTGTATCCAGTCCACGGATCATCCATTACTTGTGGGATATTCTCCTTCCCAACAGGAAGTTGCAAGAGGATCACCCACAGCAGAGCTGCTATATAGCTCCTCCCCTCACTGCCATATCCAGTCATTCTCTTGCAACTCTCAACTAAGATGGAGGTCGTAAGAGGACTGTGGTGTTTTATACTTAGTTTATTTCTCCTGTTAAGTGTGATCAGTCCACGGGTCATCATTACTTCTGGGATATTAACTCCTCCCCAACAGGAAGTGCAAGAGGATCACCCAGCAGAGCTGCTATATAGCTCCTCCCCTCTACGTCACACCCAGTCATTCTCTTGCACCCAACTAATAGATAGGATGTGTGAGAGGACTGTGGTGATTATACTTAGTTTTATACCTTCAATCAAAAGTTTGTTATTTTAAAACAGCACCGGAGTGTGTTGTTCCTTCTCAGGTAGAATTTGAAAAAGAATCTACCTGAGTTTTTGTATGATTTTAGCCGGCGTAGTTAAGATCATCTTGCTGTTCTCGGCCATCTGAGGAGTGAGGTAAACTTCAGATCAGGGGACAGCGGGCAGGTTAACCTGCAAAGAGGTATGTAGCAGCATATTATTTTCTGAGAATGGAATTGACTGAGAAAATACTGCCATACCGATATAATGTAAGCTCAGCCTTTAATGCAGTAGTAGCAACTGGTATCAGGCTGTCATGTATGTATATTTACACTTCAGTATTCTGGGGAATGGCACTTCACTGGGATAATACTGTATGCATAAACGTTTTTGCTGGCATGTTAAAATCGTTTAATTATCTGAGGTACTGGGTGAAAAATTGTTTTGGGCACTGTTTTTTTCCACTTGGCGGTCGTTTTATTTAATTTATGACAGTTTACTGATCTCCCTCACTGTTGTGTGTGAGGGGGGAGGGGCCTATTTTGGCGCTTTTGCTACGCATCAGAAATTTCAGTCACAAGTCTGTTTTCTTCCCTGCATGATCCGGTTCGTCTCTACAGAGCTCAGGGGTCTTCAAAAGTTAGTTTGAGGGAGGTAATCACTCACAGCAGACCTGTGAGATTGTGCTTTGACTGTGATAAAAAACGTTTATATTCTGTACATTTTTTCTGCTATTCAGGGTTAGTTATCCATTGCTAATGGGGGCAATCCTTTGCTAAAATTGTGTTTTACCGGAAAGAATTTGATGTTATAGTTTCTCCGGTTTATTATTACTCAACTGTCATAACTTTTTTTTCTGTGCTTCTTAAAGGCACAGTACGTTTTTTCATATTATTTGTAAATTGCTTTGAAAAGTATTTCCAAGTTGCTGGTTTAATTGCTAGTGTGTTAAACATGTCTGACTCAGAGGAATATCTCTGTGCTATATGTGCTAAAGCCAAAGTGGAGCCCAATAGAAATTTATGTACTAATTGCATTGATGCTACTTTAAATAAAAGTCAATCTGTACAAATTGAACATCATTCACCAAACAACGAGGGGAGAGGTATGCCGACTAACTCGCCTCACGTGTCAGTACCTGCATCTCCCGCTCGGGAGGTGCGTGATATTGTAGCGCCGAGTACATCAGGGCGGCCATTACAAATCACATTACAGGATATGGCTAATGTTATGACTGAAGTTTTGTCTAAATTACCAGAACTTAGAGGTAAGCGTGATCACTCTGGGGTGAGAACAGAGTGCGCTGTTAATAATAGGGCCATGTCTGATACTGCGTCACAGTATGCAGAACAGGAGGACGGAGAACTTCAATCTGCAGGTGACGGTTCTGATCCCAATAGAATGGATTCAGACATTTCTAATTTTAAGTTTAAACTCGAAAACCTCCGTGTACTGTTAGGGGAGGTATTAGCAGCTCTGAATGATTGTAACACCGTTGCAATCCCAGAGAAATTATGTAGGCTGGATAGATACTATGCGGTACCGGCGAGTACTGACGTATTTCCTATACCTAAGAGGCTTACAGAGATAATTACTAAGGAGTGGGATAGGCCCGGTGTACCTTTTTCCCCCCCCTCCTGTGTTTAGAAAAATGTTTCCAATAGACGCCACCACACGGGACTTATGGCAGACGGTCCCTAAGGTGGAGGGAGCGGTTTCTACTCTGGCTAAGCGTACCACTATCCCGGTGGAGGATAGCTGTGCCTTTTCAGATCCAATGGATAAAAAAATTAGAGGGTTACCTTAAGAAAATGTTTGTTCAACAAGGTTTTATATTGCAACCCCTTGCATGTATTGCGTCTGTCTCGGCCGCGGCCGCTTTTTGGTCCGAGTCTCTGGAAGAGACTCTTGACTCAATAACTATAGATGAGATTTCAAGCAAGCTTAAAACACTTAAGCTAGCTAATTCATTTGTTTCAGATGCCGTAGTACATTTAACAAAACTTACGGCTAAGAATTCCGGATTCGCCATTCAGGCACGCAGAGCACTGTGGCTAAAATCCTGGTCAGCTGACGTTACATCTAAATTACTTAACATACCTTTCAAAGGGCAGACCTTATTCGGGCCCGGTTTGAAAGAAATTATCGCTGACATTTCAGGAGGTAAAGGCCATGCCCTGCCTCAAGACAGAGCCAAACCTAAGGCTAGGCAGTCTAATTTTCGTTCCTTTCGTAATTTCAAGGCAGGAGCAGCATCAACTTCCTCTGCTCCAAAACAGGAAGGAGCTGTTGCTCGCTACAGACAAGGCTGGAGACCTAACCAGTCCTGGAACAAGGGCAAGCAGGCCAGAAAACCTGCTGCTGCCCCTAAGACAGCATGAATCAAGGGCCCCCGATCCGGGAACGGATCTAGTGGGGGGCAGACTTTCTCTCTTCGCCCAGGCTTGGGCAAGAGATGTTCAGGATCCCTGGGCGTTAGAGATCATATCTCAGGGATATCTTCTGGACTTCAAATCCTCTCCCCCAAAAGGGAGATTTCATCTGTCAAGGTTGTCAACAAACCAAATAAAGAAAGAGGCGTTTCTACGCTGTGTACAAGATCTTTTACTAATGGAGTGATCCATCCGGTTCCGCGGTCGGAACATGAACAGGGGTTTTACTCAAATCTGTTTGTGGTTCCCAAAAAAGAGGGAACCTTCAGGCCAATCTTGGATTTAAAAATCCTAAACAAATTCCTAAGAGTTCCATCGTTCAAAATGGAAACTATTCGGACAATCCTACCCATGATCCAAAAGGGTCAATACATGACCACAGTGGATTTAAAGGATGCTTACCTTCACATACCGATTCACAAAGATCATTACCGGTATCTAAGGTTTGCCTTCCTAGACAGGCATTACCAGTTTGTAGCTCTTCCATTCGGATTGGCTACGGCTCCAAGAATCTTCACAAAGGTTCTGGGTGCTCTTCTGGCGGTTCTAAGACCGCAAGGAATTTCGGTAGCTCCGTACCTAGACGACATTCTGATACAAGCTTCAAGCTTTCAAACTGCCAAGTCTCATACAGAGTTAGTACTGGCATTTCTAAGGTCGCATGGATGGAAGGTGAACGAAAAGAAGAGTTCTCTCTTTCCACTCACAAGAGTTCCCTTCTTAGGGACACTTATAGATTCTGTAGAAATGAAGATCTACCTGACAGAAGACAGGTTAACAAAGCTTCAAAATGCATGCTGTGTCCTTCATTCCATTCAACACCCGTCAGTGGCTCAATGCATGGAGGTGATCGGCTTAATGGTAGCGGCAATGGACATAGTACCTTTTGCACGCCTACATCTCAGACCGCTGCAATTGTGCATGCTAAGTCAGTGGAATGGGGATTACTCAGATTTGTCCCCTACTCTGAATCTGGATCAAGAGACCAGAAATTCTCTTCTATGGTGGCTTTCTCGGCCACATCTGTCCAGGGGGATGACATTCAGCAGGCCAGATTGGACAATTGTAACAACAGACGCCAGCCTACTAGGCTGGGGCGCTGTCTGGAATTCTCTGAAGGCTCAGGGATCATGGACTCAGGAGGAGAGTCTCCTGCCAATAAACATTCTGGAATTGAGAGCAGTTCTCAATGCCCTTCTGGCTTGGCCCCAGTTAACAACTCAGGGGTTCATCAGGTTTCAGTCGGACAACATCACGACTGTAGCTTACATCAACCATCAAGGAGGGACAAGAAGCTCCCTAGCAATGATGGAAGTATCAAAGATAATTCGCTGGGCAGAGTCTCACTCTTGCCACCTGTCAGCAATCCACATCCCGGGAGTGGAGAACTGGGAGGCGGATTTCCTAAGTCGTCAGACTTTTCATCCGGGGGAGTGGGAACTTCATCCGGAGGTCTTTGCCCAAATACTTCGACATTGGGGCAAACCAGAGGTAGATCTCATGGCGTCTCGACAGAACGCCAAGCTTCCTTGTTACGGGTCCAGATCCAGGGATCCGGGAGCGGTTCTGATAGATGCTTTGACAGCACCTTGGACCTTCGGGATGGCTTATGTGTTTCCACCCTTCCCGATGCTTCCTCGATTGATTGCCAGAATCAAACAGGAGAGAGCATCGGTGATTCTAATAGCACCTGCGTGGCCACGCAGGACTTGGTATGCAGATCTAGTGGACATGTCATCCTGTCCACCTTGGTCTCTGCCTCTGAGAAAGGACCTTCTGATCCAGGGTCCCTTCAAACATCAAAATCTAATTTCTCTGAAGCTGACTGCTTGGAAATTGAACGCTTGATTTTATCAAAACGTGGTTTTTCTGAGTCAGTAATTGATACCTTAATACAGGCTAGGAAGCCTGTTACCAGAAAGATTTACCATAAAATATGGCGTAAATACTTATATTGGTGCGAGTCCAAAAGTTACTCATGGAGTAAGGTTAGGATTCCTAGGATATTGTCTTTTCTACAAGAAGGTTTAGAAAAGAGTTTATCCGCTAGTTCCTTAAAGGGACAGATTTCAGCTCTGTCCATTCTTTTGCACAAACGTCTGTCAGAGGTTCCAGACGTTCAGGCTTTTTGTCAGGCCTTGGCCAGGATTAAGCCTGTGTTTAAAACTGTTGCTCCACCATGGAGTTTGAACTTAGTTCTTAATGTTTTACAGGGTGTTCCGTTTGAACCCCTTCATTCCATTGATATCAAATTGTTATCTTGGAAAGTTCTGTTTTTAATGACTATTGCCTCGGCTCGAAGAGTCTCTGAGTTATCTGCCTTACATTGTGATTCTCCTTATCTGATTTTTCATTCAGACAAGGTAGTTCTGCGTACTAAACCTGGGTTCTTACCTAAGGTGGTCACTAACAGGAATATCAATCAAGAGATTGTTGTCCCATCTTTATGTCCTAATCCTTCTTCGAAGAAGGAACGTCTCCTACACAATCTAGATGTAGTCCGTGCCCTGAAATTTTATCTACAGGCAACTAAGGATTTTCGACAAACGTCTTCCCTGTTTGTCGTTTATTCTGGTCAGAGGAGAGGTCAAAAAGCTTCTGCTACTTCTCTCTCTTTTTGGCTTCGTAGCATAATACGTTTAGCTTATGAGACTGCTGGACAGCAGCCTCCTGAAAGAATTACAGCTCATTCTACTAGAGCTGTGGCTTCCACTTGGGCCTTTAAGAATGAGGCTTCTGTTGAACAGATTTGCAAGGCTGCAACTTGGTCTTCTCTTCATACTTTTTCCAAATTTTACAAATTTGACACTTTTGCTTCTTCTGAGGCTGTTTTTGGGAGAAAGGTTCTTCAGGCAGTGGTTCCTTCCGTATAAAGAGCCTGCCTGTCCCTCCCGTCATCCGTGTACTTTAGCTTTGGTATTGGTATCCCAGAAGTAATGATGACCCGTGGACTGACCACACTTAACAGGAGAAAACATAATTTATGCTTACCTGATAAATTCCTTTCTCCTGTAATATGGTCAGTCCACGGCCCGCCCTGTTTTTATGGCAGGTCTAAATTTTTAAATTATACTCCAGTCACCACTGCACCCTTTGGCTTCTCCTTTCTCGTTGGTTCTCGGTCGAATGACTGGGTGTGACGTAGAGGGGAGGAGCTATATAGCAGCTCTGCTGGGTGATCCTCTTGCACTTCCTGTTGGGGAGGAGTTAATATCCCAGAAGTAATGATGACTCGTGGACTGACCACACTACAGGAGAAAGGAATTTATCAGGTAAGCATAAATTATGTTTTCTTCAATCAAAAGTTTGTTATTTTTAAATGGTACCGGAGTGTACTGTTTATCTCAGGCAGTATTTAGAAGAAGAATCTGCCTCCATTTTCTATGATCTTAGCAGAAGTAACTAAGATCCTTTGCTGTTCTCACATATTCTGAGGAGTGAGGTAACTTCAGAGGGGGAATAGCGTGCAGGTTTTCCTGTAATAAGGTATGTGCAGTTAAAATATTTTTCTAGGGATGGAATTTGCTAGAAAATGCTGCTGATACCGACGTAATGTAAGTAAAGCCTTAAATGCAGTGATAGCGACTGGTATCAGGCTTATTAATAGAGATACATACTCTTATAAAAGTGTATTTTAAAACGTTTGCTGGCATGTTTAATCGTTTTTTACATATGTTTGGTGATAAAACTTATTGGGGCCTAGTTTTTTCCACATGGCTGGCTTGAATTTTGCCTAGAAACAGTTCCCTGAGGCTTCCCACTGTTGTAATATGAGTGGGAGGGGCCTATTTTGGCGTTTTTTTGCACAGCAAAAATTACAGACACAGACATCCAGCTTCTTCCTGCATGATCCAGGACTTCTCTGAAGGGCTCAAAAGGCTTCAAAAGTCGTATTGAGGGAGGTAAAAAGCCACAGTAGAGCTGTGGCAGTTGTTGTGACTGTTTAATAAACGTTTTTGTCATTTGTTATTCCGTTTTTGGTATTAAGGGGTTAATCATCCATTTGCAAGTGGGTGCAATGCTCTGCTAACTTATTACATACACTGTAAACATTTCGTTAGTGTAACTGCATTTTTTCACTGTTATTTCAAAATTTGGAAAAATTTGTGTTTCTTAAAGGCGCAGTAACGTTTTTTATATTGCTTGTAAACTTGTTTTAAAGTGTTTTCCAAGCTTGCTAGTCTCATTGCTAGTCTGTTTAAATATGTCTGACACAGAGGAACCTACTTGTTCATTATGTTTGAAAGCCATGGTGGAGCCCCATAGGAGAATGTGTACTAAATGTATTGATTTCACCTTAAACAGTAAAGATCAGTCTTTATCTATAAAATAATTATCACCAGAGGGTTCTGTCGAGGGGGAAGTTATGCCGACTAACTCTCCCCACGTGTCAGACCCTTCACCTCCCGCTCAGGGGACGCACGCTAATATGGCGCCAATTACATCAGGGAAGCCCATAGCAATTACCTTGCAGGACATGGCTGCAATCATGAATAATACCCTGTCAGAGGTATTATCTAGATTGCCTGAATTAAGAGGCAAGCGCGATAGCTCTGGGGTTTGGAGAGATACAGAGCGCGCAAATGCTGTTAGCGCCATGTCTGATACTGCGTCACAGTGTGCAGAACATGAGGACGGAGAGCTTCAGTCTGTGGGTGACATCTCTGACTCGGGGAAACCTGATTCAGAGATTTCTAATTTTAAATTTAAGCTTGAGAACCTCCGTGTAATGCTTGGGGAGGTATTAGCTGCTCTGAATGACTGTAACACAGTTGCAATTCCAGAGAAATTGTGTAGGCTGGATAGATACTATGCGGTGCCGGTGTGTACTGACATTTTTCCTATACCTAAAAGGCTTACAGAAATTATTAGCAAGGAGTGGGATAGACCCGGTGTGCCCTTTTCCCCACCTCCTATATTTAGAAAAATGTTTCCAATAGACGCCACTAAGGTGGAGGGAGCAGTTTCTACTTTAGTTGTGCTTTTTCAGATAATGGATAAAAAATTGGAGGGTTACCTTAAGAAAATGTTTATTCAACAAAGTTTTATTTTACAGCCCCTTGCATGCATTGCGCCTGTCACTGCTGCAGCGGCATTCTGGTTTGAGGCCCTGGAAGAGGCCATCCAGACAGCTCCATTGAATGAAATTATTGACAAGCTTAGAACGCTTAAGCTAGCTAACTCATTTGTTTCTGATGCCATTGTTCATTTGACTAAACTAACGGCTAAGAATTCCGGATTTGCCATCCAGGCGCGTAGGGCGCTATGGCTTAAATCCTGGTCAGCTGACGTGACTTCAAAGTCTAAATTACTCAACATTCCTTTTAAGGGGCAGACCTTATTCGGGCCTGGCTTGAAGGAAATTATTGCTGACATTACTGGAGGCAAGGGTCATACCCTTCCTCAGGACAGGGCCAAATCAAAGGCCCCAAACAGTCTAATTTTCGTGCCTTTCGAAATTTCAAGGCAGGAGCAGCATCAACTTCCTCCGCTTCAAAACAAGAGGGAACTGTTGCTCATTCCAGACAGGCCTGGAAACCTAACCAGTCCTGGAACAAGGGCAAGCAGGCCAGAAAGCCTGCTGCTGCCCCCAAGACAGCATGAAGGAACGGCCCCCTATCCGGAAACGGATCTAGTGGGGGGCAGACTTTCTCTCTTCGCCCAGGCGTGGGCAAGAGATGTTCAGAATCCCTGGGCGTTGGAGATCATATCTCAGGGATATCTTCTGGACTTCAAAGCTTCTCCTCCACAAGGGAGATTTCATCTTTCAAGGTTATCAGCAAACCAGATAAAGAAAGAGGCATTCCTAAGCTGTGTGCAAGACCTCCTAGTAATGGGAGTGATCCATCCAGTTCCGCGGACGGAACAAGGACAGGGATTTTATTCAAATCTGTTTGTGGTTCCCAAGAAAGAGGGAACCTTCAGACCAATCTTGGATCTAAAGATCTTAAACAAATTCCTCAGAGTTCCATCATTCAAAATGGAAACTATTCGGACCATCCTACCCATGATCCAAGAGGGTCAGTACATGACCACAGTGGACTTAAAGGATGCCTACCTTCACATACCGATTCACAAAGATCATCATCGGTTCCTAAGGTTTGCCTTTCTAGACAGGCATTACCAATTTGTAGCTCTTCCCTTCGGGTTGGCCACTGCCCCGAGAATTTTTACAAAGGTTCTGGGCTCACTTCTGGCGGTTCTAAGACCGCGAGGCATAGCGGTGGCTCCGTATCTAGACGACATCCTGATACAGGCATCAAGCTTTCAAATTGCCAAGTCTCATACAGAGATAGTTCTGGCATTTCTGAGGTCGCATGGGTGGAAAGTGAACGTGGAAAAGAGTTCTCTATCACCACTCACAAGAGTCTCCTTCCTAGGGACTCTTATAGATTCTGTAGAGATGAAAATTTACCTGACGGAGTCCAGGTTATCAAAACTTCTAAATGCTTGCCGTGTCCTTCATTCCATCCCATGCCCGTCAGTGGCTCAGTGCATGGAAGTAATCGGCTTAATGGTAGCGGCGATGGACATAGTGCCATTTGCGCGCCTGCATCTCAGTCCGCTGCAATTATGCATGCTAAGTCAATGGAATGGGGATTACTCAGATTTGTCCCCTCTACTAAATCTGGATCAAGAGACCAGAGATTCTCTTCTCTGGTGGCTTTCTCGGGTCCATCTGTCCAAGGGTATGACCTTTCGCAGGCCAGATTGGACGATTGTAACAACAGATGCCAGCCTTCTAGGTTGGGGCGCAGTCTGGAACTCCCTGAAGGCTCAGGGATCGTGGACTCAGGAGGAGAAACTCCTCCCAATAAATATTCTGGAGTTAAGAGCAATATTCAAGGCTCTTCTAGCTTGGCCTCAGTTAGCAACACTGAGGTTCATCAGATTTCAGTCGGACAACATCACGACTGTGGCTTACATCAACCATCAAGGGGGAACCAGGAGTTCCCTAGCGATGTTAGAATTCTCAAAGATAATTCGCTGGGCAGAGTCTCACTCTTGCCACCTGTCAGCGATCCACATCCCAGGCGTAGAGAACTGGGAGGCGGATTTTCTAAGTTGTCAGACTTTTCATCCGGGGGAGTGGGAACTCCATCCGGAGGTGTTTGCTCAACTGGTCCATCGTTGGGGCAAACCAGAACTGGATCTCATGGCGTCTCGCCAGAACGCCAAGCTTCCTTGTTATGGATCCAGGTCCAGAGACCCGGGAGCAACGCTGATAGATGCTCTAGCAGCTCCTTGGTTCTTCAACCTGGCCTATGTGTTTCCACCGTTTCCTCTGCTCCCTCGACTGATGGCCACGCAGGACCTGGTATGCAAACCTAGTGGACATGTCATCTCTTCCACCATGGACTCTGCCTCTGAGGCAGGACCTTCTAATACAAGGTCCTTTCAATCATCCAAATCTAATTTCTCTGAGACTGACTGCATGGAGATTAAACGCTTGATTCTATCAAGGCGTGGCTTCTCCGAGTCAGTCAAATTGATACCTTAATACAGGCTCGGAAGCCTGTCACCAGGAAAATCTACCATAAGATATGGCGTAAATATCTTTATTGGTGTGAATCCAAGAGTTACTCATGGAGTAAGGTTAGGATTCCTAGGATATTGTCCTTTCTCCAAGAGGGTTTGGACAAAGGCTTATCAGCTAGTTCTTTAAAAGGACAGATCTCTGCTCTGTCTATTCTTTTGCACAAGCGTCTGGCAGAAGTTCCAGACGTCCAGGCTTTGGTTAGGATTAAGCCTGTGTTTAAAACTGTTGCTCCCCCCGTGGAGCTTAAACTTGGTTCTTAAAGTTCTTCAGGGAGTTCCGTTTGAACCCCTTCATTCCATTGATATTAAACTTTTATCTTGGAAAGTTCTGTTTTTGATGGCTATTTCCTCGGCTCGAAGTCTCTGAGTTATCTGCCTTACATTGTGATTCTCCTTATCTGATTTTTCATTCAGACAAGGTAGTTCTGCGTACCAAACCTGGGTTTTTACCTAAGGTGGTTTCTAACAGGAATATCAATCAAGAGACTGTTGTTCCATCATTGTGTCCTAATCCTTCTTCAAAGAAGTAACGTCTTTTGCATAATCTGGACGTAGTCCGTGCCTTGAAGTTTTACTTACAGGCTACTAAAGATTTTCGTCAAACATCTGCCCTGTTTGTCGTTTACTCTGGACAGAGGAGAGGTCAAAAAGCTTTGGCAACCTCTCTCTCCTTTTGGCTTCGGAGCATAATACACTTAGCCTATGAGACTGCTGGACAGCAGCCCCCTGAAAGGATTACAGCTCATTCTACTAGAACTGTGGCTTCCACCTGGGCCTTTAAAAATGAGGCCTCTGTTGAACAGATTTGCAAGGCTGCAACTTGGTCTTCGCTTCACACCTTTTCAAAATTTTACTAATTTGACACTTTTGCTTCTTCGGAGGCTGTTTTTGGGAGAAAGGTTCTACAGGCAGTGGTTCCTTCCGTTTAAGTTCCTGCCTTGTTCCTCCCATCATCCGTGTACTTTAGCTTTGGTATTGGTATCCCACAAGTAATGGATGATCCGTGGACTGGATACACTTAACAAGAGAAAACATAATTTATGCTTACCTGATAAATTTATTTCTCTTGTAGTGTATCCAGTCCACGGCCCGCCCTGTCCTTTTAAGGCAGGTCTAAATTTTAATTAAACTACAGTCACCACTGCACCCTATGGTTTCTCCTTTCTCGTCTTGTTTCGGTCGAATGACTGGATATGGCAGTGAGGGGAGGAGCTATATAGCAGCTCTGCTGTGGGTGATCCTCTTGCAACTTCCTGTTGGGAAGGAGAATATCCCACAAGTAATGGATGATCCGTGGACTGGATACACTACAAGAGAAATAAATTTATCAGGTAAGCATAAATTATGTTTTTATATCCTTTATTTAACCTACAATAGAAGGGAACATTACAAAGTGATAAATCAAGAAATAAATAAAAAAAAGATGTAATCATGGCGTCACGCAGGAAAAAAAAAAAGGAAAACATTTGCCATAATTCAGAGACACAGTTCTCTAATGTTGGAATTTTAACTGTTAAATAAAATACAACATAATAAAAACTAAACAAAGTGAAAGAGCAATATACTTTAAAATACGGCAATACAGAATGCAACAACAACAACAACAAAAAACCCACCACCAACCCCCCACCCCTCTCCCCCTCTCATTCAGTTATCGGCCCAGCCATATACTGGGTAAATGACCAGCATATATATGTAATTGGACATACGAAGATTTTATTAAAGGTTTAACTAGAGAGATTTGCAGCGCCTCGGAAAATGACAAAATATACACTTTCCAATGTTTGAAAAATGCTGCTAGTTAAACGTCAGTAGGGTTCTGAAAATTGCACTGTTCTAACATTAATTGAGAAGTCAGAGCATTTTTAAGCTCTGTCAATCTTGGTGCTGATTGTGCTTTCCAGGACCTTAAAATAAGATTCCGCCCTTAAAATATGATTGTATTTAACTTGAAATTTTTATAAATTCCTTTGAAATTTTGCTAAAAAAAATATTTCAAGTAGATGAATATGTAAATCTAACAATAAAATTGTATTCATCCAATATGACACATTAGCCCAAAATTGCATAATTTTCGGGCAAGCCCAAAAACAATGGAAAAGATCTGTGGAGGGCGCACTGCATCTAGAACATAGGGTGTTTGTCTTGTACCATCTGGATAATTTATCTGGCGTTAAATATGTCATTAGGCTAATCTTAATCTGGGATTCCCTCCATGCCGTCAGAACCCAGGCTTTCTCAGTTATTTTGAACGTGTCAACTATTACTTGTATATCAATATCGGGGAAAATCCTTGTCCATTTAAAAACTATATAATCCAATTGCTCTTAAAAGGGTCATTGATTAACCCCTTGAGTGCTAATGACGGCTCTGAGCCGTCACAGAGTTTCCCACTCTGGTGCTAATGACGGCTCAGACAGACTCAGATATGACGGCTTTTAAATTTAAACTAGAACACCTCCGCTTATTGCTCAGGGAGGTTTTAGCGACTCTGGATGATTGTGACCCTATTTTAATTCCAGAGAAATTGTGTAAAATGGACAGATATCTAGAGGTTCCTGCCTACACTGATGTTTTTCCGGTCCCTAAGAGGATTTCGGACATTGTTACTAAGGAGTGGGATAGACCAGGTATTCCGTTTTTCTCCCCCTCCTACTTTTAAGAAAATGTTTCCCATATCAGGACTCGTGGTAGACGGTCCCTAAGGTGGGGGGAGCTATTTCTACCCTGGCTAAGCGTACAACTATACCTATTGAGGACAGTTGTGCTTTCAAAGATCCTATGGATAAAAAATTAGAGGGTCTCCTAAAGAAAATATTTATTCATCAGGGTTTTCTTCTGCAACCTATAGCATGCATTGTTCCTGTAACTACTGCAGCTGCTTTTTGGTTCGAGGCTCTGGAGGAGGCTCTTCAGGTTGAGACCCCATTGGATGATATTCTAGATAGAATTAGGGCTCTCATGCTAGCTAATTCTTTCATTACAGATGCCGCTTTTCAACTGGCTAAATTAGCGGCAAAGAATTCAGGTTTTGCCATTTTAGCGCGTAGAGCTTTATGGCTTAAGTCCTGGTCTGCTGATGTGTCATCAAAATCTAAGCTTTTAGTCATCCTTTTCAAAGGTAAGACCCTATTCGGGACTGAACTGAAAGTGATCATTTCAGACATCACTGGAGGAAAAGGCCATGCCCTTCCTCAGGATCAGACAAATAAGATGAGGACCAAACAAAATAATTTTCGTTCCTTTCGAAACTTCAAAGGTGGTCCCTCTATGATCCCTCTACCTCTTCCCCTGCTGCAAAACAAGAGGGGAATTTTGCTCAATCCAAGTCGGTCTGGAGACCTAACCAGAATTGGAACAAAGGTAAACTGCCACCAGGACAGCATGAAGGGGTAGTCCCCGATCCGGGACCGGATCTAGTAGGGGGCAGACTTTCTCTGAGTCGGTCATAGATACCTTGATTCAGGCTCGAAAGCCTGTCACTAGGAAAATTTATCATAAGATATGGTGTAAATATCTTTATTGGTGCGAATCCAAAGGCTACTCATGGAGTAAGATCAGGATTCCTAGGATTTTGTCCTTTCTCCAAGAAGGATTGGAGAAGGGGCTATCAGCTAGTTCCCTAAAGGGACAGATATCTGCTTTATCAATTTTACTGCACAAGCGTCTGGCAGATGTTCCAGACGTTCAGTCATTCTGTCAGGCTTTAGTTAGAATCAAGCCTGTGTTTAAACCTGTTGCTCCGCCATGGAGTTTGAATTTAGTTCTTAAAGTTCTTCAAGGGGTTCCGTTTGAACCTATGCATTCCATAGATATTAAGCTTCTATCTCGGAAAGTTCTGTTTTTAGTTGCTATCTCTTCGGCTCAAAGAGTTTCTGAACTATTTGCATTTCAATGCGACTCGCCTTATCTTGTTTTTCATGCTGATAAGGTGGTTTTTCGTACCAAACCTGGATTCCTTCCTAAGGTTGTTTCTAATAAGAATATTAATCAGGAGATTATTGTTCCTTCTCTGTGTCCTAATCCTTCCTCTAAGAAGGAGCGTCTGTTGCACAACTTGGACGTGGTTCGTGCTTTGAACTTTTACTTGCAAGCGACCAAAGATTTCCGTCAAACATCTTCTTTGTTTGTTGTCTATTCTGGAAAACGTAGAGGTCAAAAAGCTACGGCTACCTCTCTTTCTTTTTGGCAGAAAAGCATCATCCGTTTGGCATACGAGACTGCTGGACAGCAGCCTCCTGAAAGGATTACAGCTCACTCTACTAGAGCGGTGGCTTCCACATGGGCTTTTAAAAATTATGCTTCTGTTGAACAGATTTGTAAGGTTGCGACTTGGTCTTCGCTTCATACCTATTCCAAATTTAACAAATTTGATACTTTTACTTCTTCGGAGGCTATTTTTGGGAGAAAAGTTCTTCAAGCAGTGGTGCCTTCTGTTTAGCCATCTGTCTTGTCCCTCCCGTTCATCCGTGTCCTGTAGCTTTGGTATTGTATCCCACAAGTAAAGGATGAATCCGTGGACTCGTCGTACCTTATAGAAGAAAAGTAAATTTATGCTTACCTGATAAATTAATTTCTTCTATGGTACTACGAGTCCACGGCCCGCCCTGTCATTTTAAGACAGATTATATTTTTTGATTTTAAACTTCAGTCACCTCTGCACCTTTTTAGTTTCTCCTTTTTCTTCCTTTACCTTCGGTCGAATGACTGGGGGGTGGAGCTAAGGGAGGAGCTATATAGACAGCTCTGCTGTGGTGCTCTTTGCCACTTCCTGTTAGCAGGAGGATAATATCCCACAAGTAAAGGATGAATCTGTGGACTCGTCGTACCATAGAAGAAATTAATTTATCAGGTAAGCATAAATTTACTTTTTTAATAGCCATAAATTTATGTGCAGCCCATAAGGCTTATGATGAGTTTCTCTAATTCTGTAAATAGAATGCCTTTATAAATATTGGATTAGTGGATTCTTTTTGTTATTTACTCTAATGCATTATGCTGTAAACACACAAAACCTAGGGGCCTATTTACCAATGTGCGAGCGGACATGATACGAAGTAGCGTATCATGTCCGTTGCACATTGATAAATGCCAACAGCATACGCTGTCGGCATTTATCATTGCACCAGCAGTTCTTGTGAACTGTCGGTGCAATGCCGCCCCCTGCAGATTCGCGGCCGCTAGCAGGGGGTGTCAATCAACACAATCGTATTCAATCGGGTTGATTTCTGTCCGCAGCCTCAGAGCAGGCAGACAAGTTAGGAAGCAGTGGTCTTTAGACCGCTGCTTTATAACTTTTTGATTACTTCTGTTTCCGGCGAGCCGAAACAAGGGGCCTCAAACTCCATGCGGAGCTTGATAAATATGCCCCCTAATGTTTATATGCAGATACATTTTTGTATCTGGCATTTATATTTCCTGTTATGTCCGTGTTTTTGTATTTCTGCATTACTAAAAAATCAATAAAGATTTCAATTTAAAAAAAAAAAAAAAGATTAAAATTATTATCTCATAATTTAATGTACAGCTTCCTGAAAGCAGAAATGCTGTTTTTTTATAACGTGCATGGTAAGTCCATGGGACCAATATGGAGCTGGGAAACAAAATGCAAATACTGCCAGCAGAAAAAAAAGGACATCCTGCTTTGCCAAAAGTCAAACTGCTGCTCTCCTCACTGCAGAACAAAAGTTCTGCAAATGCCAGCAAGACTGCAGTGGCTGTGTCTGTTTTAATTCATGTTCATGGTCATCTCAGCAGGAAATACAGAACGCCCAACACATTGAAAAAGAACAGAGCATGAAAATTGCACAAAGAGACTTAGATAATCAACTTAGCTCAGTAACGAGATGAGGTCACTGGCATGTTAATACTTTTTTTTTGCGACTACAAAATGTGTCACTTAAATGAGCAAACAAAAAAATACTCCTTGGCTCTCATATATAAAATGTTACCTTTAATTAAAGTGAAGTTAAAATTATTATGTTTCAGGAATTTAGGAAGAGTGTGTGCATTAATATAAGTGTGTAGAAAATATGTGTTGATTTAGGCCAAGAGGCACCATTGAAACGGCCAATCATTTGGTTGTTTTCCCACTATTCACTTCTAATAAAAGGGTCGAACACACTCTTTTTAAAAAAAGTGTCAAATTATTTATTGTTTAAAACTTTAATGGTGGTTTTCTGTTGGAAATCATTAGATAGGTTTTTCTAAAGGATTGTGATCAACTCCGAAATTCTTAGAAGGTATTGCAGGCCTTAAAGGGACAGTCTAGTCCTAAACAAAGTTTCATGATTCAGATAGAGAATGTAATTTTAAAGAATTTTCCAATTTACTTTTATCACCAATTTGGCTTTCTTGGTATTCTTAGCTGAAAGCTGAACCTAGGAGGTTCATATGCTAATTTCTAAGCCCTTGAAAGCCGCCTCTAATCTGAATGCATTTTACAGTTTTTCACCACTAGAGGGTGTTAGTTCATGTGTTTCATATTGATAACACTGTGCTCAAGGGATTATCTAGCTTTTAAAACAATAAATATTCTGGTGTAGACTGTCCCTTTAAAGGGACATAAAGATAAAATAATAAAATGTCCTTATGTGCTAGAGCATTTTATTATTGTACTATTACATGAACATAAATATGTAGATCAGAAAAGGCTGATCCTGAGCTGAACATGGGCAGTGATTGGAAGCTACGCACATTTGCCCGCCTTGGCTGGCTAAATGTTGAGCTCCAGATCTGTAGTTCATTGCCAGTCATTGCGTTAACCCAAAACGTGCAAAAAAACGAACCTTCAATATCGCAAATGTTCCAACGTATACCCCCGTAGACTTCTATGGAGCGTGAAAAGTGTAAAATAAAAACACCTACTTGCGTGCTAACCAGATTGCAAGTAGGTTCTTCACTTAGCAGAATATGTTATATTTATTATTTTCTACATATATTTGATGGTATTTTGGTACAATAACATAATTTATGTAAGAACTTACCTGATAAATTCATTTCTTTCATATTAGCAAGAGTCCATGAGCTAGTGACGTATGGGATATACATTCCTACCAGGAGGGGCAAAGTTTCCCAAACCTCAAAATGCCTATAAATACACCCCTCACCACACCCACAAATCAGTTTAATGCATAGCCAAGAAGTGGGGTGATAAGAAAAAGGTGCGAAAGCATAAAAAAATAAGGAATTGGAATAATTGTGCTTTATACAAAAAAATTATAACCACCACAAAAAGGGTGGGCCTCATGGACTCTTGCTAATATGAAAGAAATGAATTTATCAGGTAAGTTCTTACATAAATTATGTTTTCTTTCATGTAATTAGCAAGAGTCCATGAGCTAGTGACGTATGGGATAATGACTACCCAAGATGTGGATCTTCCACGCAAGAGTCACTAGAGAGGGAGGGATAAAATAAAGACAGCCAATTCCGCTGAAAATAATCCACACCCAAAACAAAGTTTAAATCTTATAATGAAAAAAACTGAAATTATAAGCAGAAGAATCAAACTGAAACAGCTGCCTGAAGTACTTTTCTACCAAAAACTGCTTCAGAAGAAGAAAACACATAAAAATGGTAGAATTTAGTAAAAGTATGCAAAGAAGACCAAGTTGCTGCTTTACAAATCTGATCAACCGAAGCTTCATTCCTAAACGCCCAGGAAGTAGAAACTGACCTAGTAGAATGAGCTGTAATCCTTTGAGGCTGAGTTTTACCCGACTCGACATAAGCATGATGAATCAAAGATTTTAACCAAGACGCCAAAGAAATGGCAGAGGCCTTCTGACCTTTCCTAGAACCGGAAAAGATAACAAATAGACTAGAAGTCTTTCTGAAATTTTTAGTAGCTTCAACATAATATTTCAAAGCTCTAACTACATCCAAAGAATGCAACGATTTTTCCTTAGAATTCTTAGGATTAGGACACAATGAAGGAACCACAATTTCTCTACTAATGTTGTTAGAATTCACAATCTTAGGTAAAAATTTAAAAGAAGTTCGCAACACCGCCTTATCCTGATGAAAAATCAGAAAAGGAGACTCACAAGAAAGAGCAGATAATTCAGAAACTCTTCTAGCAGAAGAGATGGCCAAAAGAAACAAAACTTTCCAAGAAAGTAATTTAATGTCCAGCGAATGCATAGGTTCAAACGGAGGAGCTTGAAGGGCCCCCAGAACCAAATTCAAACTCCAAGGAAGAGAAATTGACTTAATAACAGGTTTTATACGAACCAAAGCCTGTACAAAACAATGAATATCAGGAAGACTAGCAATCTTTCTGTGGAAAAGAACAGAAAGAGCAGAGATTTGTCCTTTCAAGGAACTTGCAGACTAACCTTTATCCAAACCATCCTGAAGAAACTGTAAAATTCTAGGAATTCTAAAAGAATGCCAAGAAAAATGATGAGAAGAACACCAAGAAATGTAAATCTTCCAGACTTGATAATATATCTTCCTAGATACAGATTTACAAGCCTGTAACATAGTATTAATTACTGAGTCAGAGAAACCTCTATGACTGAGAATCAAGCGTTCAATCTCCATACCTTCAAATTTAAGGATTTGAGATCCTGATGGAAAAAAGGACCTTGCGATAGAAGGTCTGGTCTTAATGGAAGAGTCCACGGTTGGCAAGTGGCCATCCGGACAAGATCCGCATACCAAAACCTGTGAGGCCATGCTGGAGCCACCAGCAGAACAAACGAGCACTCCTTTAGAATCTTGGAAATCACTCTTGGAAGGAGAACTAGAGGCGGAAAGATATAGGCAGGATGATACTTCCAAGGAAGTGACAATGCATCCACTGCCTCCGCCTGAGGATCCCTGGATCTGGACAGATACCTGGGAAGTTTCTTGTTTAGATGAGAAGCCATCAGATCTATTTCTGGAAGTCCCCACATTTGAACAATCTGAAGAAACACCTCTGGGTGAAGAGACCATTCGCCCGGATGTAATGTTTGGTGACTGAGATAATCCGCTTCCCAATTGTCTATACCTGGGATATGAACCGCAGAAATTAGACAGGAGTTGGATTCCGCCCATACCAGTATTCGAGATACTTCTTTCATAGCCAGAGGACTGTGAGTCCCTCCTTGATGATTGACATATGCCACGGTTGTGACATTGTCCGTCTGAAAACAAATGAACGACTCTCTCTTTAGAAGAGGCCATGACTGAAGAGCTCTGAAAATTGCACGGAGTTCCAAAATGTTGATTGGTAATCTCACCTCCTGAGATTCCCAAACCCCTTGTGCCGTCAGAGACCCCCAAACAGCTCCCCAACCTGTCAGACTTGCATCTGTTGAAATCACAGTCCAGGTTGGAAGAACAAAAGAAGCCCCCTGAACCAAACGATGGTGGTCTGTCCACCACGTCAGAGAGTGTCGTACAATCGTTTTTAAAGATATTAATTGAGATATCTTTGTATAATCCCTGCACCACTGGTTCAGCATACAGAGCTGAAGAGGTCGCATGTGAAAACGAGCAAAGGGGATCGCGTCCGATGCAGCAGTCATAAGACCTAGAATTTCCATGCATAAGGCTACCGAAGGGAATGATTGAGACTGAAGATTTCGACAAGCTGAAACCAATTTTAGACGTCTCTTGTCTGTCAGAGACAGAGTCATGGACACTGAATCTATCTGGAAACCTAAAAAGGTTACCCTTGTTTGAGGAATCAATGAACTTTTTGGTAAATTGATCCTCCAACCATGTTCTTGAAGAAACAATACAAGTCGATTCGTATGAGATTGTGCTAAATGTGAAGACTGAGCAAGTACCAAGATATCGTCCAAATAAGGAAATACCACAATACCCTGTTCTCTGATTACAGATAGCAGGGCACCGAGAACCTTTGTAAAAATCCTTGGAGCTGTTGCTAGGCCAAACGGCAGAGCCACAAATTGGTAATGCTTGTCTAGGAAAGAGAATCTCAGAAACTGATAGTGATCTGGATGAATCGGAATATGCAGATATGCATCCTGTAAATCTATTGTGGACATATAATGCCCTTGCTGAACAAAAGGCAGAATAGTCCTTATAGTTACCATTTTGAATGTTGGTATCCTTACATAATGATTCAATATTTTTAAATCCAGAACTGGTCTGAAGGAATTCTCCTTTGGTACAATGAAGAGATTTGATTAAAACCCCAGCCCCTGTTCCAGAACTGGAACTGGCACAATTACTCCAGCTAACTCTAGATCTGAAACACATTTCAGAAATGCTTGAGCCTTCACTGGATTTACTGGGACATGGGAAAGAAAAAATCTTCTTGCAGGAGGCCTTATCTTGAAGCCTATTCTGTACCCTTGTGAAACAATGTTCTGAATCCAAAGATTGTGAATCGAATTGATCCAAATTTCTTTGAAAAATCGTAATCTGCCCCCTACCAGCTGGGCTGGAATGAGGGCCGCACCTTCATGTTGACTTGGGAGCTGGCTTTGGCTTTCTAAAAGGCTTGGATTTATTCCAGACTGGAGATGGTTTCCAAACTGATACCGCTCCTGTAGGGGAAGGATCAGGCTTTTGTTCCTTATTGTGACGAAAGGAACGAAAACGATTAGACCTAAATTTACCTTTAGATTTTTTATCCTGAGGTAAAAAAGTTCCTTTCCCCCCAGTAACAGTTGAAATAATGGAATCCAACTGTGAACCAAATAATTTATTACCCTGGAAAGAAAGGGAAAGCAAAGTTGACTTGGAAGACATATCAGCATTCCAAGTTTTAAGCCATAAAGCTCTTCTAGCTAAAATAGCTAGAGACATATACCTGACATCAACCCTAATGATATCAAAGATGGCATCACAAATAAAATTATTAGCATGTTGAAGAAGATTAACAATGCTATGAGAATTATGATCTGTTACTTGCTGCGCTAAAGCTTCCAACCAAAAAGTTGAAGCTGCAGCAACATCCGCTAAAGATATAGCAGGTCTAAGAAGATTACCTGAACATAAGTAAGCTTTTCTTAGAAAGGATTAAATTTTTCTATCTAAAGGATCCTTAAAGGAAGTACTATCTGCCGTAGGAATAGTAGTACGTTTAGCAAGAGTAGAGATAGCCCCATCGACCTTAGGGATTTTGTCCCAAAACTCTAATCTGTCAGATGGCACAGGATATAATTGCTTAAAACGTTTAGAAGGAGTAAATGAATTACCCAAATTATTCCATTCCCTGGAAATTACTTCATAAATAGCATCAGGGACAGGAAAAACTTCTGGAATAACTACAGGAGATTTAAAAACCTTATTTAAACGTTTAGATTTAGTATCAAGAGGACTAGAATCCTCTATTTCTAATGCAATTAAGACTTCTTTAAGTAAAGAACGAATAAATTCCATTTTGAATAAATATGAAGATTTATCAGCATCAACCTCTGAAACAGAATCCTCTGAACCAGAGGAATCATTATCAGAATCAGAATGATGATGTTCATTTAAAAATTCATCTGAAAAATGAGAAGTTTTAAAAGACTTTTTACGTTTACTAGAAGGAGGAATAACAGACATAGCCTTCTTAATGGATTTAGAAACAAAATCTCTTATGTTAACAGGAACACTCTGAGTATTAGATGTTGATGGAACAGCAACAGGTAATGTAACATTACTAAAGGAAATATTATCTGCATTAACAAGTTTGTCATGACATTCATTACAAACAACAGCTGGAGGAACAGATACCATAAGTTTACAGCAAATACACTTAACTTTGGTAGATCCAGCATCAGGCAGCGATTTTCCAGAAGTATCTTCTGAATCAGGATCAATCTGAGACATCTTGCAATATGTAAAAGAAAAAACAACATATAAAGCAAAATTGATCAAATTCCTTAAATGACAGTTTTAAGGAATGGGAATAAATGCCAGTGAACAAGCTTCTAGCAACCAGAAGCAAATAAACAATGAGACTTAAATAATGTGGCGACAATAATGACGCCCACATTATTTGGCGCCTAAATGCTTTTAGCGCCAAAAATGACGCCACATCCGGTAATGCCAACATTTTTGGCGCAAAAAACGTCAAAAATGACGCAACTTCCGGCAACAAGTATGACGCCGGAAATAACAAAGAAAATCTTTTTGCGCCAAAAAAGTCTGCGCCAAGAATGACGCAATAAAATGAAGCATTTTCAGCCCCCGCGAGCCTAACAGCCCACAGGGAAAAAGTCAAATTTTAAGGTAAGAAAAAAATTGATTATTCAAATGCATTATCCCAAATAATGAAACTGACTGTCTGTAATAAGGAATATTGAACATCCTGAATCAAGGCAAATAAATGTTTAAACACAAATATTTAGAACTTTATATAAAAGTGCCCAACCATAGCTTAGAGTGTCACAAAAATAAGACTTACTTACCCCAGGACACTCATCTACATGTAGTAGAAAGCCAAACCAGTACTGAAACGAGAATCAGTAGAGGTAATGGTATATAAGAGTATATCGTCGATCTGAAAAGGGAGGTAAGAGATGAATCTCTACGACCGATAACAGAGAACCTATGAAATAGACCCCGTAGAAGGAGATCATTGAATTCAAATAGGCAATACTCTCTTCACATCCCTCTGACATTCACTGCACGCTGAGAGGAAAACCGGGCTCCAACCTGCTGCGGAGCGCATATCAACGTAGAATCTAGCACAAACTTACTTCACCACCTCCACAGGAGGCAAAGTTTGTAAAACTGATTTGTGGGTGTGGTGAGGGGTGTATTTATAGGCATTTTGAGGTTTGGGAAACTTTGCCCCTCCTGGTAGGAATGTATATCCCATACGTCACTAGCTCATGGACTCTTGCTAATTACATGAAAGAAAAATATATATATATATATATATATATATATATATATATATATATATATTAACCTAGAATGACTGTCACCAGAAACAGAAAAATAGGTTCCGGTCAATACACATCTGCTACAATTAAGAAATATGCAGGTGTGTAGTGCTCAGAGGTGGTTAACAAAGTTAAATATATCTGATATATATATATAACAAAACATATATGATTTTTAAGACAGGTTGCTTTATCACTTATTGTAATCATTTAAATATGGTCACTATACTTACACACTTAAATAACCAATGTATTTGAATCACTATAGCAACTGTTTCTATGTGTTTACACTGTTGTCACACTATGATGTTCTGATACGCAGCCGGAACCTAGCGTGATGACATCTCAGTGGTCACTTCCGGTTTTCAGATGGGCGTTCTCCTACGGGAGTTGGCGACATACAGTCATCCTCCTTTTAAATAGTATCACTTGGTAAGTACACATGTTGTTCTCTTTTCCATTACCTGAAAACGTTTACACTATGGAATAAACACTATTTGAACCACGGCGAGTGATCTCTTTGGATTGATTTGTTGTATACTATGTGGGATGCACCCCGGCCTAAAAGTGTATAGTGAGTGCTGGACTATTGCTCTTTATATATGTATGTGTATGTGTATATATATATATATATATATATATATATATATATATATATATGTAAATATATACAAATATATATGGGAATATCTACTTATAAATACTTAGAACATATTTCTCTATGTGAATAACATTGGAATGTGAAATATTTACAGTAAATACACAGTCAGACACTTTAATAAATATGAATATTGCATAAATATGATTTTACATGTTTTCCTTTGCAAAGGGCTCCACATGCATGCATATATATATATATGTGTGTGTACATATGTATATATGTGTAAATATGTCTGTAAATACATATATTCACATATAAATACATATGTACATACACACACATATATATATACATATATATATACATACATACATACATACATATACATATTTAGAGATGTATGTATCGCTATGTTAAAGCCCTTTGCATGCTTTTTATTTTAAGGGGTAAATGTATTATTGTGCGGACTGAAATGATATGATGTAGCGTATCATGTCCGCCGCACATCGATAAATGCCGACAGCATACGCTCTCTGCATTTATCATTGCACCAGCAGTTCTTGCACCCCCTGAAGGTTCGCGGCCGCTAGCAGGGGGTGTCAATCAACCCGATAGTATTAGATCGGGCTGATTGCTGTCCGCCACCTCAGAGGTTGCGGACAAGTTAAGGACCGCTGCTTCTTAACTTCCGCTACAGGCGGAACTGAAACGGAGTGGGTCGGAAACAGCATCCGCTGCTTCATAAATCAACCCCCAAGACCTGAGACTTCATATCTTTGAGCCTTAATAAAATTTTATTTTTAATAATTTTTATTAGATGGTGTTATTATAATTGTAACTTTACTTTTAAATGCATTTTTTTATTTGTTTTGTGACACTTTTTATTCGAGCGTAACAGTTAACCAGAGCTCTGAAATCACACTTTCCCGATTCCTGTAAAATTAAATTGCGCTCAAAGGATGGAGTTTACTTTCAACCTTTAATATGGGCACTACTTCCGACGCGTGCAAACAGTTAGGATAAACCCGATAACTCTTGCGTGCAACAGTTAGCGTTGCACTCGTAATCTAGCCCTCAATGAGGTTTTCTTTAACTGAAACCAATTGTGCTGTTGGTTGCTAAGAAACAGACAATAAAGAATGGCTACTGTGCAACAAGGAGAGGTAATACATTGGATAGGATAATCCAGCACAGTTTCACATAGATAAAATAAATATATTTCAAATCCAGTTCTATGCATGCAAAAATCTTTGTTACCAGATTTCTAAAATGTGTTTTGCAAACAAAGAAACAAACAAACTACGTACATACAAAATATGCAATTAGTTTGTGCTCTGGATAGCTTAAAGGAACAGGAAACCACAAAAATGTACTTCATGATTTGGATGAAACACACAATTTTAAATAACTTTCCAATTTACTTATATTATCAAATTTACCTCAGTCTCTTGTTATCCTTTGCTGAAGGAACAGCATTGTACTATCTATCAGCAGCAAGATTAACACATCGAATCAGCCAATCACAATAGACAAATATGTGCAGGCACCAAACAGCAGCTAGCTCCCAGTGGTGTGGGAAATGTGCATATTCTTTTTCAACATGGGATACCAAGAGAACAAAGCAAATTTGAAAATTGAATTGAATTTAAAAGTGTCTTAAAATAACATTCTCTATCTGAATCCTGCAAGTTTTATGTAGATTTTCCTATGCCTTTAAGTGACATTCATAAATAAAAGAAAAGGTTATAATATAACACTTCCCCCACCTGGGTACTTTACAATGCCACACGGCTGGCAAATCTTTTTATGGAAAACATTGATGAGCAAACTGTAAGTGTATAATGTGCACAAGCAGCTCACACTGCCACAAATTCCAAAAAAGTAGACCCAATCTCAATAAAATTAAGGCTGCCATGTTCTACATAAAACCTTGTTGGGCTTCTAAAAATGAGTATGAATGACCCTTTTATATTTTTGTTGAATTTAAAATAAATTTTGTCAATAAATCTGAGTTTTGCAAAGTCTAATAGGAACTGTTCATCATCTATTAGAATGAAGAGTTGTTTTAACAGTAAATGCTACGAGAAACAGAATGCCTGTCTAACACATGCAATACACTAACTGCACATCTAATAGTAAGCCTACAATATGGCAGTGCACATGCCAGCACTCTGAGATCAAACTAAAACTCCCTTCTTTGGGAGTGCATGTTTCTGTATATTTGTTAGGGGTAGCACCGGACCGGTATTGTATTAGGTCTTTTGTCCTGTTACTGCTCACAGTGCTAGCATTCTTGTTCTTTTGTAGATCAAACAAAACACACATAATTAAACAATTAAATACAGTAGATTTGCATAATCAACAAATACATGATAAAAAGACAATGCAATAGCACATAGCCTGAACTTCAAATGACAAGTTGATTTTTTTTCTGACAAATTTCAGTTATGTCTATTTCCACTCCCACTGCATCATGTGACAGCCATCAGCCAATCACAAATTAATATACATATATTCTGTGAATTCTTGCACATGCTCAGTAGGTGCTGGTGACTCAAAAAGTGTAAATATAAAAAGACTGTGCACATTTTGTTAATGGAAGTAAATTGGAAAGTTGTTTAAAATTGCTGCTCTAACTGAATCATGAAAGTTTCATTTTGACTTGATTGTCCCTTTAATCCCCCTTGGTCTTTTCAAAAAAGATCAATTACTCCGCTAGGTAGAAATGGTTAAAATTGATTTTAATATTCAATAATTAACTATTTAATTAGCGATTACATGAATATGCTTCACTGCTTCTAATGTAGAAAGTAACAATGTATGCGTGCATTAAAGGGACACTGAACCCAAATTTTTTCTTTCATGATTCAGAGCATGCAATTTTAAGCAACTTTATAATTTACTCCTCTTATCAAATTTTCTTCATTCTCTTGGTATCTTTATTTGAAAAGCAAGAATGTAAGTTTAGATGCCGGCCCATTTTTGATGAACAACCTAGGTTGTTCTTGCTGATTGGTGGATTAATTTAACTGACCAATCAGCAAGTGCTGTCCATGGTTCAGAACCAAAAATATTAAATGCCTTTTTCAAATAACGATAGCAAGAGAACGAAGACAAATTTATAATAGGAGTAAATTCGAAAGTTGCTTAAAATTGCATGCTCTATCTGAATCACAAAAGAAAAAATTTGGGTTCAGTGTCCCTTTAATACAATTTCAACTTCTAAAGATTATTATTTATTTATTCTTAATTATTTTTCTTATCTGACAATAACAAAGTTAAATGTCCTGTATAAAGAAAATCAACAACATAAAAAATTGCCACATCAATTAAAAAAGTCCCATATGCTTGGAGAGAGGGCTACATTAGTAGTGGAGCGCAATCAAAAGCTCAGGGTGCAATATCTATTGTGCAACTTTGCACAAAGTATAACACACAATCTTGTATTGCAAGTAAATGGTTAAATATTTTAAAGGGATATGAAACCCATTTTTTTTTATTCAGAATTGTTGTCCAGTGATTTCTGTCCCCTTTGGGCACCTTTTGTTGTAGCTAGAGCGCTGATTGGACAACGATTCAAACCTTTAACTCATAGAAAAATTTACTTTTGGAGTAGGCGGTGGAGCACTGGTTATTTGAATTTCATAGCTATATTAAAAAGTAAGTTATAGCGCATCTTTATTACAGCTGATTAATTAAACTCCATCTAAAATATCACGTGTATTCCGGATCTATTTTTAGAAAGGGAAGAGATTACCATCACTTTAAAAGTAACAGGTGACCTGTTTAAAATGAAAGTGTAAAATACTGACATAGTTACACGTTTTCTGTAAAAAAATAAAAGTTAATGTTGATTAACATAACGCCCTCAACACACACCAGCCAATTTGCCTGCTCTTTCAGAATTAGAATGCTGCAGCCAATCAGAAGCTGTAATGATCACTTCTGTTGTGCTTGAAGACAATTGCTCATGTCTTGAAGATCCTTGAGCACAGGCTAAAAGAAAGCAAATTAAAGGGACAGTGTACACCAATTTTAATATAAATGCATGTAATATACACTACAATAAAGAAGAATCTGCACAGAAAGTAATAAAAAAAACCCCAGTATAAAACCTTTTAAAAACTTACTTAGAAGCTCCCAGTTTAACACTGTTGATGAGGTTAGGCTGGGACTACCAGTGAAAGGGGTTTTTAAAAGCAGAAAGAGCAGAAGATCACCCCTCCCCCTTCCGTGCATATGAAAAGACCAATTACACAAACAATAGCAGCAGAAATCTGAAGACCTGGGTCTACATCTGATACTTTTGGAGTGCTTGCTTAGGAGTCTGAAAATCAGCACAATGTTATTAAAAAATAAGAAAAAATATACATTGTTACAAAAACATTCCCAAATAAGCTTTATAAATGTATATTATGCTAAGAAAAACCAGCGTACAATGTATCTTAAGGAAAAACCTTAAAGGGACACTGAACCCAAATTTTTTTCTTTCATGATTCAGCTAGAGCATGAAATTTTAAACAACAATCTAATTTACTCCAATTATTAAAGTTTCTTCGTTCTCTTGCTATCTTTATTTTTAAAGCAGGAATGTAAATCTTAGCAGCCAGCACATTTTAAGTTCAGCACCATGGATAGCGCATGTTTATTGGAGGCTTACATTTACCCACCAATAAGCAAGCATAACCCAGTTTCTCAACCAAAAATGGGCCGGCTCCTACGCATCACATTCCTGCTTTTTAATAAAGATAGCAAGCGAACAAAGAAAAATTGACAATAGGAGTAAATTAGAAAGTTGCATAAAATTGCATGCTCTATCTGAATCACAAAAGAAAAAAATCTGGG
This sequence comes from Bombina bombina, assembly GCF_027579735.1. Classification (NCBI taxonomy): domain Eukaryota; kingdom Metazoa; phylum Chordata; class Amphibia; order Anura; family Bombinatoridae; genus Bombina; species Bombina bombina. The sequence continues at coordinate 191,394,384 of NC_069502.1, read as the reverse complement.
TTTAGTCCCTTTAAAGAGGCTGGTTTTGGAACCATTTAAATGGATAGTATACATCAGTGTTCTGTAGCATGTATTAGACATTACTATAAAGAAGAATATGCACAGATACTGATATAAAAATCCAGTATAAAACCTTTTAAAAACCTACTTAGAAGCGCCCAGTTTAGCTCTGTTAATAAGGTTAGGCTGGGACACCCACTGGAAACAGTAGCAGGATGACCCCCCCCATTCCCTGCATATAAAAAGACCCATTACACAACCAGGAATCTGTAGACATCAGTATAAATCTAAAACTTTGGGGCTTGGGTAGGAGTCTGAAATTCAACACAATGTTATTTAAAAATAAGCAAAACTATACATTTGTACGAAAAACACTCCCAGGTGGACCATCTACAAAACATTTATGCAAAGAAAAATCAAGTGTACAATGTACCATTATACACTATTTTTTTCTTTGCATAAATGTTTTGTAGATGATCTATTTATAAAGCCCATAAAGTTTTTTTTTTTTTTAAATGTATAATTTTGCTTATTTTTAAAGAACATTGCTCTGATTTTCAGACTCCTAACCAAGCCCCAAAGTTTTATTTGAATACCGTCAGCTACCTTCTCCAGCTTGCTCCTGTTTGTGTAAAGCTTCCAAGTACGTTTTTAAACCATTTTATACTGGATTTTTAGATCAGTATCTGTGCATCTTATTTTTTATAATAGTGTCTATTACATGCAGTTATATGAAAATGAGTGTATACTGTCCCTTTAAGTTACAGGTATATGCTGCAACAAAGCAATTCCATATGTGAACAGCAATGTGAAAAGCTGCTACACAACTTCCCTACAAATAAATGTACAGTATCCAAAAATGTCTGCAGTCTACAAAAAAAAATAGAAAAAAAAATCAGCCATTAGCCAAAAGGGATTAGATGCTAACAGTACCTACTGTTATTTTTCCTTTCCCACCCTGATCCAATAGTTGGCAGTAAAAACGCGCTATATATTTTGTAGACATATACAGTATATGTGTGCAGAAGCAGACTGCCCTCTGCAGCTCTATCAAAAACAATCTTAAACCACCGCACCTTGACTTTAGCACTTATAAGTAAAAAGTTACAGCTTTAAGGGTGGAAGGTTTTCTTTATGCATGTTCTGCTTTACACTTACTTTTCACATCTTGGATTGCATTTTTTCTAATCTTTTTTATTATTATTCAAAAGAAAATTAGTTTTACATTCCCTCTGCAACATACCCTTAGAAAAACATCCTTATAGTGTGGGGGAACAAAATAAGCATTCCTGGAAAATATGAGCAGTGCACATTCCGTGGAACAGCTGGCTATTTCATTTTCAACATGTACAACAGTTTTTTTTTAAGTTGTTTTAACCCTGTTGTGTGTGTGTTTATCAAGCATGTCACATATTAAAAGCCTGAGGTAATACATGCAGTAGGTTCAAAAAGCAGTGAAGATAATCATTTCTACAATGAGACCATACATGCGCTATATCATGCGCTTAGCTCTGCGGAATCTGTTGGCGCTCTACACATAACTGATAATAATAGTAATAATGAGATTAACCTGTTTTAGAAATGTAACACAAAGAATGAGTTCTTTTTTTTTTTGTGCAATAATTAAATCATTTCCTAAACTGATCTTTTATTCAGACTCTATCTGTACTTTTTAAAATCAAGCAGAAATGCAAATGTGTGAAATCATGTGCAACGTCGTAAATAAAAAAAAAAACTATGCTGTTTGTTGCAGGAAACAGGACTTGCAATCTTTTACAATTGTGTAGGATTGTAATTCAGAAAACACTTGGATGAGGCTTGGAATGGCCACACAGATCTGTTCCTAATCCCACTATAAAAGGTTTTCATATGGTCTGGGACTGAGCAGGCGCAAGAATTCACAAAATATATGTATACATATATGTATTTGTGATTGGCTGATGGCTGTCACATGATACAGGGGGAGTGGAAATAGACATAACTTTGAAAAAAACTACTACTGATTTTAAGTTTAGACTGAGTGGTATTGCATTGTTTTTTTATCATGCATTTGTTAATTATGCAAATCTATTGTATTGACTGGTCCTTTTAAGAATATTTAGGAGCCAGGCCTACTTTTAGCAGCCAGACAGTAGTATTTGTATATAGATATATCAGTGATGTGCAGTCACTAGAGGCAGGTGAGGCAGTGATTCACCTCTCATATGGGCAAAAATATATTTTTTTTATTGGCTTTAAAAAAAAAATTGTAATTTTTTTTTCCCAGCATTTTTTTTTCTCACAGCTATATGTTGTGCAATGAAGAGGCACAAGCAGGTCTTCCCACCATTACACAACATGCTGCGCCATCTACTGGATGAAAGTGGTTAAGATCATTGCATGGCCCATTAACTGCTTATTTGAGGCAGTCCTATTTGGGCTGAACCAATCCAGCGAGAGGCATTAGTAAGTGGAACATAGGGTTGGGGCTGGATGTTAAATCATATAAAACAAAACAAAAACGGAAAAAAACAACTTTCATATATTTTGTTGCTGTCCTGTGAAGCCGACAGCTTTGCTAAAGTGAAAAAGAGAGTTCTGTTCTTCCCCTCTAAGTGCAGTGGAATGTGCCACTGTCACTTCCTGAATCCTTCCAGAGCAGGAGAGAGGCACAGAGAACACTGTTTCAGCCACATCTTATTGAAGTAAGATTTTACTAAAAAGGGATTCTGTTACTTAAAATGATAATTTAATGAATGTGGTTTAGTGTTTGTTTACTCTTTTACAGCAGGGTCGTTTTTGTATTTTGTTTACTCAAACTTTACACCCACTAACTTAGCAGCTTGCCTCTGTACTTCACACTAATTTATAGACTAATTTTCTGAACTCTCTGTAGCTCTGCTGTTTTATTACTTAAAATGCAGTGGTCCCCCCCCCCCTTGTGTGTGTGTGTGTGTCTCTCTCTCTCTATCCATCTCTCTCCTTATGGGTTGTTCTCCCCCATGGTCTCTTTCTCTGTCTCTCTTCCTCCCCCTCTGACTCTCATCCCTTATGTAATGAAAGAATCAATAAACATAATTTGCAGCATTAAAGTAAAAAGTATGTTTTAAACATATTTTAATGGGCATGGATTTCTAGATCTCATAATCAGAGCAAGCATTGTGTTATCTGGCAAGAGTTTCTGTTACAATCCTTTAGACTAAAATAATTTGTTTACTAAGTTGACCATTTTTCCAAGACACCATTTAAAGGGACATGAAACCCATATGAAACCCATATGCAAATTTAAATAACTTTCCAATTTACATCTAATATCTAATTTTCTTCATTATTTTGATGTCCTTTGTTGAAAATCATATCTAAATATGCTCAGTAGCTGCTGATTGGTGGCTGCACATAGATACCTCATGTGATTGGCTCACCCATGTGCATTGCTATTTCTTCAACAAAGGATATCTAAAGAATGAAGGCATATCCTGCCTCACCAGCCTCTGACGTCACTGCACGTCACTGAGATATATATAGAATAATCCAAAAGTTAGGAGCCAGGGGTAAAAGTCTAGGAGCCAGTGGCTCCCTAGCTCCAAGGTTTGTCGAGCACTGGCATAAAGAGAGTGAATACAGCATTAAACTCATAAAAGAGGTATCTATGATTGTTCTGTGCCCCCGATTCTTCATCACAACGCCCATCCACAACTAATACATGCAGTATAACCATAGAATAAAAGGTAATCATTTTGCATATTTTTGATAAACTATTGTACCCTTCCCAAAAACAAACAAATAAATGACAAATTGCAAGTTATCATGTGATGTTCACACAAAGATACAAGACTTTAAAGGGTTTTCCCACAAATCTAATTGATTTGTTGATATAAATGATTTGTTCATGTGTAATGCTAAGTTGCTAGTATAATATGAAAGAATTACTCCTCATGTTTTTGTTATAAACTATGCATTTATTCGCGTGATGGATCTATTTGTGTCGTGCTGTGTGATTAGCCATCAAATCTTTATTTGAGTGAGCAGAACAAAAGTTTTGCCTGATACAGTATCTGTAAGTTTCGTTATTAACTTGTGCCATATTGGGTTTCTGAAAACTGCTGCTGTTATTCGCCTTGATCATTGCGAGTATTTCAGAAACATAATTTAAAAAAAAAACAGATATGTGCTTCTAAATGTGAGCAGCATTAAATTACAAATGAACGTGATGTGTGCGTTAGTTATTGTATGTTAACTAAGAGGAAGTACCTCTCTTCTTAAAGGGCCATTATACACTCATTTTTCTTGTTAAGTGTAGTCAGTCCACGGGTCATCCATTACTTATGGAATATATCTCTTCCTAACAGGAAGCTGCAAGAGGATCACCCAAGCAGAGCTGCTATATAGCTCCTCCCCTCACATGTCATATTCAGTCATTCTCTTGCAGCCTAACTTAAGATAGGTCGCTGTGAGAGGTCTGTGGTGTTTTTTAACTTAGTTTATTTCTTCAATCAAAAGTTTGTTATTTTGGGGGCGTGTCCAAGCAGCGGCCATGACAGGTCGCATTTTCTGAAGCTCGTGAAGGATCTGCATAATCTGTCTAATTATTTCTGCGGAGGACACATTCAACAGCACAAGCTCATATTAAAAGTTACATGAGCCCATGATACGTCGAAGAAACCTATTTTTTACTTAAAGGGGCAGTATACACTCATTTTCATATAACTGCATGTAATAGACACTACTATAAAGAATAAGATGTACAGATACCGATATAAAAATCCAGTATAAAACTGTTTAAAAACTTACTTAGAAGCTTTCAGTTTAGCTTTGTTGAAAAGGTAGCTGGAAAGCCCACTGCAAGTGGGAAATAAGACACTTTCCCCCCCTCCCCCTTCTTTTGCATATGAAAAGACCCTTTACACAAACAGGAGCAAGCTGGAGAAGGTATACATCAGTACTCACATAAAACTTTGGGGCTTGGTTAGGAGTCTGAAAATCTGAGCAATGTTATTTAAAAATAAGCAAAACTAAACATTTAAAAAAAAAAAAAAACTTCATGGGCTATATAAATAGATCATTTACAAAACATTTATGCAAAGAAAAAATGAGTGTATAATGTCCCTTTAATTAAGTGTGTCTATGCTTGATCCCGGATAGTTGCGGCCTGCCTATATGAATGAGGCGCTTCCCCCCCTGGCCTCTGGGTTAAGAGGCCACCTACAGAGCCTAAAAGGAGGTTTTAAGATTCAATCCTATAGATTTCTATATGACTCCACTGGATATCTCATACTAGCCCTGAGTGACAGCTATGGAACGCGAGGCTGGAGTGACGTTGAGGGATTTGGAGGTACTATTACGGGACCATTACGCCAGATTGCAGAGCCGCATAGATTCAATAATTCGGAACTGCAACCTCTTGGATGGAGCGCATGTCGAGAGCGGTGGCTCTGAAGAAGCAGTCTCCCCTTCTGAAGCGAACGCTTTGCTCCACATTGCTGCCACAGAAAAACGGCTGATTGATCAGGCTACAGCACACACAGGGCAAGACCACAGCGGGGCAACCTCCCTATCACGCAAGGTGACCGGAGTCTCAGTTGCAGTGGGGTCCGTTCAACAGGCAGAGCAGCACGGATCTGCAGACTGGCTGGATCAAGGGGGACCCCGGAGGCCCTGGGGATTGTGTGTCTCCATACTTCAGTGGCAGCTGAGGTCGCCACTTACATGGATCTACTTCTCTCATGCAATGGCATGAGGGCCTTACTCCCAAAAAGAGGTTGGAACACTAAATATGTTGCAGACATTGTGAAAACTGGAGTCGGTTAAGTATGTGAACTTTGTAGGGACACATATGATACACTACTAAGTGACTGTGACTGTTCTCATGTAATGTGAAACACCATGATTTGTTGTGCTCCTCTGCCCCTCTGTGGACTCCTACATAGCCAGACACAGATTATGGTCCCCCACTAACTATATTAAACCTTGCTCTTTCCCTCTATTGCAGGGGCTTTTGATCCCTTTCTCTGCTTTATGACAACTTTTTTGTCTGATAGGACATTCTCTTATGAATGCTAATGAGGAAAAATTATTTATGCCGTGTACCCCTGATATCGTGGCCAGTTATTGCTCTCCATTACCCATTATTCCTCAATGTATCCCACTGTATAGCTGTTTTTTTTATCTTGTATGCATTATGTGGAAGCCAATTCTTGAGTTATCTAAGCAATCTATGTTTTAAGTTCATTCCTGTGGGTTACAGTCACAGACAATCAGATCTCAGGCACCCATGTCTTTGTTTACATATTAGCTTACTTATTTGTATTGGGGATGTTTATATAAATATATAAATGTACATAGTGAACTGCGAGTCCTCCCAGTCGTTGCAGCGACCCAGAGGCCTATCTATAGTGTCAGAGAAAGTAGCATAGATTTTATTGATGATCATAGATGATAGATTAGTATAGTATCAGCCGATACCCTGCTTGGAATAGAAGGTGGACGCAAAAAATGATAGTTTAGGAATGGTACAGCTGTTTGCTCTCGTTGGGGAGCGTGTGCCCCCCGATCATAATCTGATAGATGTCCCCTAGTATATAGCGAGTGTATTATCGTTTACACATTTGCCAGAATTAACTATAGCCTACAGGGATTTGCGGGCCTGGGTCCTGACAATAGCTGATAGTTCATTCCCTACGGAATCAGTTTTTTCCTAGAACATTGAGTAGAATAAGACTTCTGATTAGATATGCCATAATACTTCCCAGATTGTTATTGAAGACTTCAGAGCTTATATAAATATATATGGATATGCATAAATATCGGTTGTATGGGAGACGTTTTCCCTCTGTTGCTCCATTCCCCTCTCTCCTTTTTTTTTGTTCTCTGTTTGGTTTGGCAGAGTTACGTAGCCTCTGCCCTGCTCGGAGAGCTAGGACCTGCTCTTCGAGACTCACTATAGTAAATTCTGATACTTTTAAATTGCATTGCCCTCCCTTTAGTTTGGTTAATTTCTGGACCCAAGTGCGGTCCTTGTGACATAAGAGGGCGACTGGTCGGTATAGGCCCAAAAGTGGCTTATCGTTTGTTTAAAAAAATCCCCAGCTTAGTAGTGCATCTAGACCCAAAAGAGGTCTCTGCTGTCATGGATAATAGGGGACAAAAATGAGGGAAGTGGTGGGTTTGCTCTTACAATAATGTACCACGATCTATATAACCAGCAAGTTTATATGTTTAATGTGAATTTCTTGTCATTTGAGCAAACTGTTTGTATGTTTTTGTTTCCCTCACTAAAAAGAAAATATTAAAAAAAATAAATAAAAAAAAAGTTTGTTATTTTAAATGGCACCGGAATGTGCTGTTTGTTCTCAGGCAGCATTAGAAGAAGAATCTGCCTGCGTTTTCTATGATCTTAGCAGACGTAACTAAGATCCATTGGCTGTTCTCATCTGAGGAGTGAGGTAACTTCAGAAAAGGGGAATAGCATGCAGGGCCCCCCTGCAAACGAGGTATGTGCAGTAAATTATTTTTCTGAGGAATGGAATTGACTGAGAAAATACTGCTGATACCAATGTAACGTAAGTTCAGCCTTAAATGCAGTGATAGCGACTGGTATTAGGCTGATGAGTGTGTGTACACTGAATGTATTTTTCTAAGCAATGGAATTGACTCTGAAAATACTGTTAATACTGAAATAATGTATGAGCCTTAACTGCAGTAAAAGCGACTGGTAGCAGGCTTATTAATAACACTTCATAACTTTTAAAAACATAATTTATGCTTACCTGATAAATTCCTTTCTTCTGTAGTGTGCTCCCCTACAGGAAGTGCAAGAGGATTCACCCAGCAGAGTTGCTATATAGCTCCTCCCCTCTACGTCACCTCCAGTCATTCGACCAAGGACCAACGAGAAAGGAGAAGCCAAGGGTGTAGTGGTGACTGGAGTATAATTTAAAAAATATTTACCTGCCTTAAAAAACAGGGCGGGCCGTGGACTGATCACACTACAGAAGAAAGGAATTTATCAGGTAAGCATAAATTATGTTTTCTTCTGTTAAGTGTGATCAGTCCACGGGTCATCATTACTTGTGGGATACCAATACCAAAGCAAAAGTACACGGATGACGGGAGGGATAGGCAGGCTCTTTATACAGAAGGAACCACTGCCTGAAGAACCTTTCTCCCAAAAATAGCCTCCGAGGAAGCAAAAGTGTCAAATTTGTAAAATTTGGAAAAAGTATGAAGCGAAGACCAAGTTGCAGCCTTGCAAATCTGTTCAACAGAGGCCTCATTCTTAAAGGCCCAAGTGGAAGCCACAGCTCTAGTGGAATGAGCTGTAATTCTTTCAGGAGGCTGCTGTCCAGCAGTCTCATAAGCTAAACGAATTATGCTACGAAGCCAAAAAGAGAGAGAGGTAGCAGAAGCTTTTTGACCTCTCCTCTGACCAGAGTAAACGACAAACAGGGAAGACGTTTGTCGAAAATCTTTAGTTGCCTGTAAATAAAATTTAAGGGCACAAACTACATCCAGATTGTGCAAAAGACGTTCCTTCCTCGAAGAAGGATTTGGGCACAAGGATGGAACAACAATCTCCTGATTGATATTCCTGTTAGTGACTACCTTAGGTAAGAACCCAGGCTTAGTACGCAGAACTACCTTATCCGAGTGAAAAATCAAATAAGGAGAATCACAATGTAAGGCTGATAACTCAGAGACTCTTCGAGCCGAGGAAATAGCCATTAAAAATAGAACTTTCCAAGATAACAACTTTATATCAATGGAATGAAGGGGTTCAAACGGAACACCCTGTAAAACGTTAAGAACAAGGTTTAAACTCCATGGTGGAGCCACAGCTTTAAACACAGGTTTAATCCTGGCCAAAGCCTGACAAAAAGCCTGAACGTCTGGAACTTCTGACAGACGCTTGTGTAACAGAATGGACAGAGCTGAGATCTGTCCCTTTAAGGAACTAGCGGATAACCCCTTTTCTAAACCTTCTTGTAGAAAAGACAATATCTTAGGAATCCTAACCTTACTCCAAGAGTAACCTTTGGATTCGCACCAATATAGGTATTTACGCCATATTTTATGGTAAATCTTTCTGGTGACAGGCTTCCTAGCCTGTATTAAGGTATCAATAACTGACTCAGAAAAACCACGCTTTGATAAGATCAAGCGTTCAATTTCCAAGCAGTCAGCTTCAGAGAAGTTAGATTTTGATGTTTGAAAGGACCCTGAATCAGAAGGTCCTGTTTCAGAGGTAACGACCAAGGTGGACAGAATGACATGTCCACCAGATCTGTATACCAAGTCCTGCGTGGCCATGCAGGCGCTATTAGAATCACTGATGCTTTCTCCTGTTTGATTCTGGCAATCAATCGAGGAAGCATCGGGAAAGGTGGAAACACATAAGCCATCCTGAAGGTCCATGGTGCTGTCAAGGCATCTATCAGGACCGCTCCCGGATCCCTGGATCTGGACCCGTAGCGCGGAAGCTTGGCGTTCTGTCGAGACGCCATGAGATCTATCTCTGGTTTGCCCCAACATGGAAGTATTTGGGCAAAGACCTCTGGATGAAGTTCCCACTCCCCCGGATGAAAAGTCTGACGACTTAAGAAATCCGCCTCCCAGTTCTCCACTCCCGGGATGTGGATTGCAGACAGGTGGCAAGAGTGAGACTCTGCCCAGCGAATTATCTTCGATACTTCCATCATTGCTAGGGAGCTTCTTGTCCCTCCCTGATGGTTGATATAAGCTACAGTCGTGATGTTGTCCGACTGGAACCTGATGAACCCCCGAGTTGCTAACTGGGGCCAAGCCAGAAGAGCATTGAGGACTGCTCTCAATTCCAGAATGTTTATTGGAAGAAGACTCTCCTCCTGATTCCATAGTCCCTGAGCCTTCAGAGAATTCCAGACAGCGCCCCAACCTAGTAGGCTGGCGTCTGTTGTTACAATTGACCAGTCTGGCCTGCTGAATGGCATTCCCCTGGACAGATGTGGCCGATAAAGCCACCATAGAAGAGAATTTCTGGTCTCTTGAATGGAATGAAGGACACGGCATGCATTTTGAAGTTTTGTTAACCTGTCCTCTGTCAGGTAAATCTTCATTTCTACAGAATCTATCAGAGTCCCCAGGAAGGGAACTCTTGTGAGTGGAAAGAGAGAACTTTTCTCTTCGTTCACTTTCCATTCATGCGACATTAGAAATGCCAGTACTATCTCTGTATGAGATTTGGCAGTTTGAAAGCTTGAAGCTTGTATCAGTATGTCGTCTAAGTACGGAGCTACTGAAATTCCTCGCGGTCTTAGTACCGCCAGAAGAGTGCCCAGAACCTTTGTGAAGATTCTTGGAGCCGTAGCCAGTCCGAATGGAAGAGCTACAAACTGGTAATGCCTGTCTAAAAAGGCAAACCTTAGATACCGGTAATGACTTCTGTGAATCGGTATGTGAAGGTAAGCATCCTTTAAATCCACTGTGGTCAAGTACTGACCCTCTTGGATCATGGGCAAAATTGTTCGAATAGTTTCCATCTTGAACGATGGAACTCTTAGGAATTTGTTTAGGATCTTTAAATCCAAGATTGGCCTGAAGGTTCCCTCTTTTTGGGAACTACAAACAGATTTGAGTAAAACCCTTGTCCTTGTTCCAACCGCGGAACTGGATGGATCACTCCCATTAATAAAAGATCTTGTACGCAGCGTAGAAACGCTTCCTTCTTTATTAGGTTTGTTGACAACCTTGACCTTCTTGGGGGAGAGGATTTGAAGTCCAGAAGGTATCCCTGAGATATGATCTCTAACGCCCAGGGATCCTGAACATCTCTTGCCCAAGCCTGGGCGAAGAGGGAAAGTCTGCCCCCCACTAGATCCGGTCCCGGATCGGGGGCCCTCAATTCATGCTGTCTTAGGGGCAGCAGCAGGTTTTCTGGCCTGTTTGCCCCTGTTCCAGGACTGGTTAGGTTTCCAGCCTTGTCTGTAGCGAGCAACAGCTCCTTCCTGTTTTGGTGCAGAGGAAGTTGATGCTGCTCCTGCTTTGAAATTACGAAAGGAACGAAAATTGGACTGTCTAGCCTTGGCTTTGGCCTTGTCCTGAGGCAGGGCATGACCTTTACCTCCTGTAATGTCATCAATAATCTCTTTCAAGCCGGGCCCGAATAAGGTCTGCCCTTTGAAAGGAATATTAAGCAATTTAGATTTAGACGTAACATCAGCTGACCAGGATTTTAGCCACAGAGCTCTGCGTGCCTGAATGGCGAATCCTGAATTTTTAGCCGCAAGTTTAGTTAAATGTACTACGGCATCTGAAATAAATGAATTAGCTAACTTAAGGAATTTAAGTTTGTGTGTGATGTCATCTAGTGTGGATGATTGAAGTGTCTCTTCCAGAGACTCAAACCAAAATGCTGCTGCAGCCGTGACAGGCGCAATACATGCAAGAGGTTGCAATATAAACCCTTGTTGAACAAACATTTTCTTAAGGTAACCCTCTAATTTTTTATCCATTGGATCTGAAAAAGCACAGCTATCCTCCACTGGGATAGTGGTACGCTTAGCTAAAGTAGAAACTGCTCCCTCCACCTTAGGGACCATTTGCCATAAGTCCCGTGTGGCGGCGTCTATTGGAAACATTTTTCTGAATATAGGAGGGGGTGAGAAAGGCACACCGGGTCTATCCCACTCCTTAGTAACAATGTCAGTAAGTCTCTTAGGTATAGGAAAAACGTCAGTACTCGTCGGTACCGCAAAATATTTATCCAACCTACACATTTTTTCTGGGATTGCAACTGTGTTACAATCATTCAGAGCCGCTAATACCTCCCCTAGTAACACACGGAGGTTCTCAAGCTTAAATTTAAAATTTGAAATGTCTGAGTCCAGTTTATTTGGATCAGAACCGTCACCCACAGAATGAAGCTCTCCGTCTTCACGTTCTGCAAACTGTGACGCAGTATCAGACATGGCCCTTGCATTATCAGCGCACTCTGTTCTCATCCCAGAGTGATCACGTTTACCTCTTAGTTCTGGTAGTTTAGCCAAAACTTCAGTCATAACAGTAGCCATATCTTGTAATGTGATTTGTAATGGCCGCCCAGATGCACTCGGCGCTACAATATCACGCACCTCCTGAGCGGGAGATGCAGGTACTGACACGTGAGGCGAGTTAGTCGGCATAACTCTCCCCTCGTTGTTTGGTGAAATATGTTCAATTTGTACAGATTGACTATTTTTTAAAGTAGCATCAATACATTTAGTACATAAATTTCTATTGGGCTCCACTTTGGCATTAACACATATAGCACAGAGATATTCCTCTGAATCAGACATGTTTAACACACTAGCAAATAAACAGCAACTTGGAAATACTTTTCAAAGTAATTTACAAATAATATGAAAACGAACTGTGCCTTTAAGAAGCACAGAAAATATTATAACAGATAAAATAATTAAGTTATAGCATCAATCTTTGTCAGAATATACAGTTTTAGCAAAGGATTGTTCCCCTCAGCAAATGATAACTAACCCAGGCAGCAGAAAAAAATACACAAATAAACGTTTTTTATATCACAGTCAATACAATCAGCACAGCTCTGCTGTGAATGATTACTTCCCTCAAAAAAGACTCTTGAGATCCCTGAACTCTGTAGAGATGAACCGGATCATGCAGGAAGAAAATGAACCTCTGACTGAGTTTTTCTGATGCATAGTGAAAGCACCAAAATGGCCCCTCCCCCACACACATAACAGTGAGAGGGATCAGTGAACTGCTCTAATTTAAATCAAAACTATTGCCAAGTGGAAAAAAAGTGCCCAAAACATTTTTTCACCCAGTACCTCAGAGAAAAAAACGTTTTTACATGCCAGCAAAAAAACGTTTTACCTCAATAATTAATTGTCATTTAAAACCTATTGCAAGTCCCTGCAAAATAGGTTAAGTCTATGTATACAGTTTAAAAGCCAGAGAAGTACCATTTCCCAGAAAACTAAAGTGTAAAATATACATACATGACAGCCTGATATCAGCTACATCTACTGCATTCAAGGCTGAGTTTACATTATAACGGTATGGCAGGATTTTCTCATCAATTCCATGTCAGAAAATAATAAACTGCTACATACCTCTTTGCAGATTAATCTGCCTGCTGTCCCCTGATCTGAAGTTTACCTCTCCTCAGATGGCCGAGAAACAGCAATATGATCTTAACTACTCCGGCTAAAATCATAGAAAAACTCAGGTAGATTCTTCTTCAAATTCTACCAGAGAAGGAATAACACACTCCGGTGCTATTATAAAATAACAAACTTTTGATTGAAGATATAAAAACTAAATATATCACCATAGTCCTCTCACACATCCTATCTAGTCGTTGGGTGCAAGAGAATGACTGGAGGTGACGTAGAGGGGAGGAGCTATATAGCAACTCTGCTGGGTGAATCCTCTTGCACTTCCTGTAGGGGAGCAGTTAATATATATATATATATATAAGTAATGATGACCCGTGGACTGATCACACTTAACAGAAGAAATGTATGTTCAAAACGTTTAATGGCATGTTAATCGTTTTTTGTGAGGTACTTGGTGATAAAACTTATTGGGGCATGATTTTTTCCACATGACCATCTTTGTTTTCTGCATAGAAACAGTTATCTGAGCTTCCCCACTGTTGTAATATGAGTGGGAGGGGCCTATTTTAGCGCTTTTTTGCTACTTCATCCTCCATGATCCAGATCGTCTCTAGAGAGCTCAGGGGTCTTCAAAATTCATTTTGAGGGAGGTAATCAGTCACAGCAGACCTGTGACAGTGTGTTTTGACTATGTTAAAAACGTTAATTATTAAATTGTTATCCGTTTTTGGGTATTAAGGGGTTAATCATCCATTTGCTGGTGGGTGCAATCCTTTGCTAACTTAATACATTTACTGTGAAAAATTGGTTGCTATAACTTTTTTGGTTCATTGTTATTTCAACTGTGACAGTTTTTTGTGCTTCTTAAAGGCACAGTAGCATTTTTTATATTGCTTGTAAATTTATTTAGAAAAGTATTTCCAAGCTTGCTAGTCTCATTGCTAGTCTGTTTAAACATGTCTGACTCAGATGAATCTCTTTGTTCACTATGTTTAAAGGCCAATGTGGAGCCCAATAGAAATTTGTGTACTAATTGCATTGATGTTACTTTAAATAAAAGTCAATCTTTACATGTAAAGAAATTATCACCAGACAACGAGGGGGAAGTTATGCCGACTAACTCTCCTCACGTGTCAGTACCTTCGCCTCCCGCTCAGGAGGTGCGTGATTTTGTGGCGCCAAGTACATCAGGGAGGCCCTTACAAATCACTTTGCAAGACATGGCTACTGTTATGACAGAAGTATTATCTAAATTGCCAGAATTAAGAGGCAAGCGCGATAGCTCTGGGTTAAGGACAGAGCGCGCGGATGAGGTGAGAGCCATGTCAGATACTGCGTCACAGTTTGCAGAACATGAAGACGGAGAGCTTCATTCTGTGGGTGACGGATCTGATCCAGGGAGACTGGATTCAGAGATTTCTAATTTTAAATTTAAGCTTGAAAACCTCCGCATATTGCTAGGGGAGGTATTAGCGGCTCTGAATGATTGTAACACGGTTGCAATTCCAGAAAAATTATGTAGGTTGGATAGATACTATGCGGTACCGGTGTGTACTGACGTGTTTCCTATACCTAAAAGGCTTACAGAGATTATTAGCAAGGAGTGGGATAGACCTGGTGTGCCTTTTTCCCCTCCTCCCATATTTAGGAAAATGTTTCCTATAGACGCCACCACACGAGACTTATGGCAGACGGTCCCTAAGGTGGAGGGAGCAGTTTCTACTTTAGCTAAGCATACCACTATCCCGGTGGAGGATAGTTGTGCCTTTTCAGATCCAATGGATAAGAAATTAGAGGGTTACCTTAAGAAAATGTTTGTTCAACAAGGTTTTATCTTACAGCCCCTTGCATGCATTGCGCCTGTCACTGCTGCGGCGGCATTCTGGTTTGAGTCTCTGGAAGAGGCCATTCGCACAGCTCCATTGGATGAAATTATGAACAAGCTTAAAGCTCTTAAGCTAGCTAACGCATTTGTTTCTGATGCCGTCGTACATTTAACCAAACTTACGGCTAAGAACTCCGGATTCGCCATCCAAGCGCGCAGAGCGCTATGGCTTAAATCCTGGTCAGCTGACGTGACTTCTAAATCTAAATTGCTTAATATTCCTTTCAAAGGGCAGACCTTATTCTGGCCTGGCTTGAAAGAAATTATAGCTGACATTACGGGAGGTAAGGGCCATGCTCTACCTCAGGACAGGGCCAAATCAAAGGCCAAACAGTCTAATTTTTGTGCCTTTCGTAACTTCAAGGCAGGAGCAGCATCAACTTCCTCCGCTCCAAAACAGGAAGGAGCTGTTGCTCGTTACAGACAGGGCTGGAAAGTTAACCAGTCCTGGAACAAGGGCAAGCAGGCCAAGAAACCTGCTGCTGCCCCTAAGACAGCATGAAGAGAGGGCCCCCTATCCGGAAACGAATCTAGTGGGGGCAGACTTTCTCTCTTCGCCCAGGCTTGGGCAAGAGATGTCCAGGATCCCTGGGCGTTGGAGATCATATCTCAGGGATATCTCCTGGACTTCAAAACTTCTCCTCCACGAGGGAGATTTCATCTTTCAAGGTTATCAGCAAACCAAATAAAGAAAGAGGCGTTTCTACGCTGTGTACAAGACCTCTTACTAATGGGGGTGATCCACCCAGTTCCGCGGACGGAACACGGGCAGGGATTCTATTCAAATCTGTTTGTGGTTCCCAAGAAAGAGGGAACCTTCAGACCAATCTTGGACTTAAAGATCCTAAACAAATTCCTAAGAATTCCATCGTTCAAAATGGAAACTATTCGAACCATCCTTCCCATGATCCAAGAGGGTCAGTACATGACCACAGTGGACTTAAAGGATGCCTACCTTCACATACCGATTCACAAGGATCATTATCGGTACCTAAGATTTGCTTTCCTAGACAGGCATTACCAGTTTGTAGCTCTTCCCTTCGGATTAGCTACGGCTCCAAGAATCTTTACAAAAGTTCTGGGCTCACTTCTGGCGGTACTGAGACCGCGAGGCATAGCGGTGACTCCGTACCTAGACGACATTCTGATACAAGCGTCAAGTTTTCAAACTGCCAAGTCTCATACAGAGATAGTTCTGGCATTTCTGAGGTCGCATGGGTGGAAGGTGAACGTGGAAAAGAGTTCTCTATTACCACTCACAAGGGTTCCCTTTCTAGGGACTCTTATAGATTCTGTAGAGATGAAAATTTACCTGACGGAGGCCAGGTTATCAAAACTTCTAAATGCTTGCCGTGTCCTTCATTCCATTCCACACCCGTCAGTAGCTCAGTGCATGGAAGTAATCGGCTTAATGGTAGCGGCAATGGACATAGTACCATTTGCGCGCCTGCATCTCAGACCGCTGCAATTGTGCATGCTAAGTCAGTGGAATGGGGATTACTCAGATTTGTCCCCCCTGCTAAATCTGGATCAAGAGACCAGAGATTCTCTTCTATGGTGGCTTTCTCGGCCACATCTGTCCAAGGGGATGACCTTTCGCAGGCCAGATTGGACGATTGTAACAACAGACGCCAGCCTTATAGGCTGGGGCGCAGTCTGGAACTCCCTGAAGGCTCAGGGACTATGGACTCAGGAGGAGAAACTCCTCCCAATAAATATTCTGGAATTAAGAGCAATATTCAATGCTCTCCTAGCTTGGCCTCAGTTAGCAACTCTGAGGTTCATCAGATTTCAGTCGGACAACATCACGACTGTGGCTTACATCAACCATCAAGGGGGAACCAGAAGTTCCCTAGCGATGTTGGAAGTCTCAAAGATAATTCGCTGGACAGAGTCTCACTCTTGCCACCTGTCAGCGATTTACATCCCAGGCGTGGAGAACTGGGAGGCGGATTTTCTAAGTCGCCAGACTTTTCATCCGGGGGAGTGGGAACTTCATCCGGAGGTCTTCGCTCAACTGATTCATCGTTGGGGCAAACCAGATCTGGATCTCATGGCGTCTCACCAGAACGCCAAGCTTCCTTGTTACGGATCCAGGTCTGATAGATGCTCTGACAGCCCCTTGGGTCTTCAACATGGCTTATGTGTTTCCACCATTTCCGATGCTTCCTCGTTTGATTGCCAAGATCAAACAGGAGAGAGCTTCGGTGATTCTGATAGCGCCTGCGTGGTCACGCAGGACCTGGTATGCAGACCTAGTGGACATGTCGTCCTGTCCACTGTGGTCTCTGCCTCTGAGACAGGACCTTCTAATTCAGGGTCCTTTCAACCATCCAAATCTAATTTCTCTGAGGCTGACTGCATGGAGATTGAACGCTTGATTCTATCATAGCGTGGCTTCTCGGAGTCGGTTATTGATACCTTAATACAGGCTAGGAAGCCTGTTACCAGAAGAATTTACCATAAGATATGGCGTAAATATTTATATTGGTGCGAATCCAAGAGTTACTCATGGAGTAAGGTTAGGATTCCTAGGATATTGTCTTTTCTACAAGAGGGTTTAGAAAAGGGCTTATGTGCTAGTTCGTTAAAGGGACAGATTTCTGCTCTGTCTATTCTTCTACACAAACGTCTGGCCGAAGTTCCAGACGTTCAGGCTTTTTGTCAGGCTTTAGCTAGGATTAAGCCTGTGTTTAAGACTGTTGCTCCGCCGTGGAGCTTAAACTTAGTTCTTAACGTTCTTCAAGGCGTTCCATTTGAACCCTTTCATTCCATTGATATCAAGCTGTTATCCTGGAAGGTTCTGTTTTTGATGGCTATTTCCTCGGCTCGAAGAGTCTCTGAGTTATCTGCCTTACATTGTGATTCTCCTTATCTGATTTTTCATTCAGACAAGGTAGTTCTGCGTACTAAACCTGGGTTCTTACCTAAGGTAGTTACTAACAGGAATATCAATCAAGAGATTGTTGTTCCATCACTGTGTCCTAACCCTTCTTCAAAGAAGGAACGACTTTTGCATAATCTGGACGTAGTCCGTGCCCTGAAGTTCTATTTGCAGGCAACTAAAGATTTTCGTCAAACTTCTTCCCTGTTTGTCATTTACTCTGGACAGAGAAGAGGTCAAAAGGCTTCGGCTACCTCTCTCTCTTTTTGGCTTCGTAGCATAATACGTTTAGCCTATGAGACTGCTGGACAGCAGCCTCCTGAAAGGATTACAGCTCATTCTACTAGAGCTGTAGCTTCCACCTGGGCCTTTAAAAATGAGGCCTCTGTTGAACAGATTTGCAAGGCTGCAACTTGGTCTTCACTTCACACTTTTTCAAAATTTTACAAATTTGACACTTTTGCTTCTTCGGAGGCTATTTTTGGGAGAAAGGTGCTTCAGGCAGTGGTTCCTTCTGTTTAAGGTTCCTGCCTTGTCCCTCCCTTCATCCGTGTACTTTAGCTTTGGTATTGGTATTCCATAAGTAATGGATGACCCGTGGACTGACTACACTTAACAAGAGAAAACATAATTTATGCTTACCTGATAAATTTATTTCTCTTGTAGTGTAGTCAGTCCACGGCCCGCCCTGTCTTTAAGGCAGATCTAAATTTTAATTAAACTCCAGTCACCACTGCACCCTATGGTTTCTCCTTTCTCGTCTGGTTTTGGTCGAATGACTGAATATGACATGTGAGGGGAGGAGCTATATAGCAGCTCTGCTTGGGTGATCCTCTTGCAGCTTCCTGTTAGGAAGAGATATATTCCATAAGTAATGGATGACCCGTGGACTGACTACACTACAAGAGAAATAAATTTATCAGGTAAGCATAAATTATGTTTTTTTCTTTGCATAAATGTTTTGTAGATGATCTATTTATAAAGCCCATAAAGTTAGTTTTTTTAAAAATGTATAATTTTGCTTATTTTTAAAAAACATTGCTCTGATTTTCAGACTCCTAACCAAGCCCCAAAGTTTTATTTGAATACCGTCAGCTACCTTCTCCAGCTTGCTCCTGTTTGTGTAAAGGGTCTTTTCATATGCAAAAGAAGGGGGAGGGGGGGGTCTTATTTCCCACTTGCAGTGGGCTTTCCAACTGCCTTTTCAACAGAACTAAACTGAAAGCTTCTAAGTACGTTTTTTAAACCATTTTATACTGGATTTTTATATCAGTATCTGTGCATTTTATTCTTTATAGTAGTGTCTATTATATGCAGTTATATGAAAATGAGTGTATACTGTCCCTTTAAGCATATGGAGCAGTCATTAAATATGTGATTATCTGGGGTTTGGTACTAAATGATAATACACATGTCCCATGACGACAGAAGAGTTGAGTCTGCTGTGTATTTATGACAATAATTTTAGTGTCAACAGTGTGAAAAAAACTCCAGCAGTGTAACTCATGCACCACACACTATGTTAAAAATGTGATTGCAACACCAGAATCTATTTTTGTTTATATGAGAATACATACCAGACACCAAAGCAAATACAGATAGTTTATTACTGTAGGTACTGTAGAGAGACGTGCTTGAAGGGACAGTATACACCGATTTTCATATAAATGCATGTAATAGACACTACTATAAAGAATAAGATGCACAGATACTGATATAAAAATCCAGTATAAAACCATTTAAAAACTTACTTAGAAGCTCCCAATTTAGCGCTGTTAAAAAGATTAGCTAGAACACCACCCCAGAAGCTGCCTCTTTTTACCCAGCATGGGCCTTTCACAGAGAAGAACTTTCCTGTAGTATATCAGTCTGATCCTGACTAAACAGTGCATTCCAGTCCCGAAATACAAGTCAATCCCTGTCTGAAGTATACCAGTCTGATCCTGACTAAATAGCGCAGTGCATCGCCAAAATACCAGGCAATCCCTCTCTGAATAAGAGACATGGCAAACCCCAGATGTACATTTTGTCCTTGTGTAGGCCTCATCCGTGAGGTGCAGCCATATCCCTCTAGGCACATCGAGCAACAGGGCTATGTCTGGTTTCCTACCATCACAATTAGGGAAACTTCTCCAAGGATCAAAATTTGCATACTAAAAAAGAAAGAAGCGCCCAACCAGGAAATGAACAACAGCATAATAGCTTGTTCTGTGACTAGTTGCCACCCCAGAAGCAGCCTCTTTTTGCCCAGCATGTGCCTTTTCACATTGAAGAACTTTCCTGTAGTATATTATTCTCATCCTGGCTAAACAGTACAGTCCAGCCCCAAAATTCCAAGCAAGACCTCTCTGAACAAGACATGGCAAAGCCAGACGTATGCTTTGTCCTAGCATAGGCCTCGTCAGTGAGGTGTAGTCATATCCCTCTAGGCACATTGGACAATGGGTCCCCGTTTGGTTTCCCGCCATCACCCTTACCCAAGGGTCATCATTTGCATTCACAAAAAGAGAAGCGCTCTACCAGTGAACAGTAAGTATTTTTGCTTTGTTTATCATTTTTTAATAAAATACTTATAAGCTATTTCTCAAACGTTTTCCCTCACACAATGCAATGCATTTATTGCACCTTCTATAAAATGCATAACAATTGTGTTGTTTTTATGTCACTTCAAAGCAGGGGTGGGCAAGAGGTAGATCGCGGCTACCAGTGGACCGCAAGTGAATTTTGAGGTGACTGCCTGGAAGATTTCAAAAGTCTGCATAATAAGAGAAACATTTCTCACACATCTAGATTCTGAGTGCAGAGCTGTAGATGTAGATGTATGAGAAATGTTTCTCTTATGCAGACTTTTAAAATCGGCTATGAGTCTATGACGGCGGTATGTGTACTTCAGCATGTGCGACGTGGCTGCAGCTAAACTCGCTGCCCCGGCTGAGATGCTGCTCGGTATCCCTGGGTTTGGCAGTTCCAGGTCCTGCTCTGTCTGATATTCTGCTGCTACTTTCTAGTTCTGTCCTCCGTTACTTGTCACCAGGCTCTGCTCTGTCTGATATTCTGCTGCTAGCTTCTAGTTCTGTCCTCTGTTACTTGTCACCAGGCTCTGCTCTGTCTGATATTCTGCTGCTAGCTTCTAGTTCTCTCCTCCGTTACTTGTCACCAGGTCCTGCTCTGTCTGATATTCTGCTGCTACCTTCTAGTTCTGTCCTCTGTTACTTGTCACCAGGCTCTGCTGGGTGAATGGTCTGGTGTTGTTTTTTTTCCCCAGGGTCTGTTACTCCCCCTCAGGTTCTTTTACTTACTCTGTACCAGGCTTTGATGCTGCTCTCTAATACTTTCTCTGACACACTAATATTAGCTACACTTTATGATAGTTTCTGCAGATTTCTGTCCCCAGAATTTGTCACCAAATTGTGCAGGTCAATGCTGTTGCTGCTATACCAGTCTCTGGTTGCTGTGTAAGGCCGTACAGAGCCTGCAGGTCCTGCCGCTGTCACTGTCCCAACTATTTGCAATAGTCTTAAGCTAGTAGCGGACGGATGGAGAGCAGCCAACAGGATCTGCCCCCTAATTAACCTGACATGGTGACCAGCCAATAAAATTACTTTGTAGAATGAGTATGTCTATAATTGGCTGAGAATCATCATTGTACCTGAGCTGTGGGTTTCTCATGTGTTCCAAGCTTGACTACTCCACTAGCCCTAGACTCGAGCCGTCTTGATTGTGAGACTACTTATTCATACGCAGGCGCGGTACACAGATAAGGTTGCTTGATGGTCCCAGCGTGACGTAAAGAGAGAGTTCTTGCAGTAAGTAAAGAGTGCGCCTGATTTTTAAAGCTGTATTATTTGTGGCAAAAAAAATTTTCAGCCAGCAGGTCCTATTTGTGGCAAAAATACAATTTTCAGCCAGCGACTGGTGTGTTTTTTTTTAGTTAGGTGACCACGTCACTTGGAATAAAATTAAAGGTAGCCCTTACCTTACAAAAGTCTGCCCACCCCTGCTTTAAAGGAATAGGAAAGTAAAAATGTACTTTTTATGATTCAGATAGAGCATGTTATTTTAAGACACTTCTGTTATCAAATTTACTTTGTTCTTTTGGTATCCTTTGTTGAAAACTATATGTACATATTCTCATCAGCAGCAATGCTCTACTGGGGTTAAAAGGTGATTAGTGGATCACCAGATTTGTTCAGCTAGCTCCCAGTAGTGCATTGCTGTTCTGGAGCTGACTTTATGTGTTTTATCCCTTGGCATGGGTTAAACACACAGTTATATAAAAGCAAAAGTACAAAAATAAAATGCTCTTATATTTTTGCACTTTTATATCCCTTTAACAAACTTGCTACACACTTCAGTGTTTCTTAGGAGCAATATTATATTCCTTTATAAATAGTATATTCCTTGACTAAAGTTAATCAAGTCAAAATTAAACTTCCATGGTTTAGACAGAGCATACGGTTTTTCAATTTCATTCTATTATCAAACTGACTTCATTCTCTTAAAATCCTTTGTTGAAAAGCATATCTAGCCTAGGTAGGCTAAGGAGCAGCAATGCACTACTGGTAGCTAGTTGGTTAGTGGTGGCTACAAACATGTAGCTCTTTTGATTGGCTCACCATATGTATTTAAATAGCTGTGACCAAGTAGCGCATTGTTTTCCTGGATCTGACTTTAACTATGTATTTATTCTATTTGCAGGAGCAAAAAAAAAACATAGTTATATTCAAGCAATAGTGCAATAATAATAAAAATGTATGTTTTACTTGTATGTAACTTTAATTCCAGTACAAGGAACCTTTGTTGTGTATGCGAACAGAATATCATTTGTCATGGCAAATCATCCATCTGCTATCCTGGTTAGTGGACAATAATGGGTTTTTTATGCCCTACCCATGCATGCCTAAATCCTATCCACCCTATAACAATAACCAACCAAAATATTTCAGCTGTGGTGACAAAACTGAATCAGCAAATGACAGCTGCTTCCAAATTATCTTGTCTATTAGCAGGGGGGGAAAGGTCACATGACCAAAGCAGCACTGACCAAGTACTGCAGTATGACTACATGTAAAACTGTAGGAGCTCCTGGGATTTCTCCATGGCCACAGCACAGTACTTAGTATGGATAATGGATAATATACCATAAACCTATCTATATACAAATACTGATTCAGAAGTGTTGTGGTTTTATACATCTCAAATATATTTGAAATGCTCCCAATTTATACAATTCTCATAACCACTAATGATGCTCTACTAATTCATGGTTGCATCTTAAAGGTTTGCATGTATTTCTGAAGACTATATGCTCAGCAGGATAAAAAATATAATTCAGGAGAAAAAAAAGAGTCTTAAAAGTAAAAAAGGAAAAACGCTTCATGAAGTCAATATAAATAGGTGTGTGTGTGTGTGGGGGGGGGGGTTAGGGGGTGCAGTGTATCTGAAATATGATCCAGATAGAGCATGCAGTTAAAGAGACTTTCCAATATTCTCTTATTATGAAAAGGTGCAGTGTTTTATATACACACTTTCTGAGGCACCAGCTAGTAATGAGCATGTGCAAGAGTTCACTGTTTATACGTATATAAGTCTGTGATTGGCTGATGGCTGTCACATGATATGGGGCAGTCATTGAAGTACATTTATAAATGTGTCAGAAAAAAAATCTACTGCTCATATAAAATTCAGTCTAATTATGTACTTGTTGATTACAAAACGGTGAAATGTATCTGAAATAGCCTTCAATAAATAGGTGATTTTACAGAATGACATAAAGCAAAGACGGCTTTTTTTCTTTGCAGAGTCTCCGTTTCCGTGGTTTCTGAAGAAACAAGGTCTGCTTATAAAACAGTGGTGAATGCTGGTCAGGGAAAGGAAGGAGAGGTCAGGTATTTAGGGAGATAACATGACATGGAACACAAGGATGATAGATGAAGATTGGAAAAGCAGAGGCGGGAAGGAAATGGGAACATAAACATAAGAAGAGGAATCCTTAGACATCACTGCAGGCTGCTGTAATAGATTATGTGTGGTTAAATGATTAAAGGATAATAAAGGTTAACAGTATACTGAGGCTACACAGCCCCAACACACTACTGTGTACGAGCTACTGCTGAGCAGTGTGGGAAGTGCATGGGGGCTGTATAGCTGTAGTACACTCATGGCTTCCATTTTCGTTTATGAGTTGACTTATGCAGCATGGGTAGAAGAAAGGAATATATATATAAAGTTTGTGGTATACACAGAAGTGTACAGTAGATTTTATCTTTTTTACTATATAAAGTCATTAATACTCATGATACATGTATGGGTTCAACAAACAAGTATTATTTACTTCATCTATTGCACTGGTTTTCAAACCCGTCCTCAGGCTC
Organism: Bombina bombina; assembly: GCF_027579735.1. Classification (NCBI taxonomy): domain Eukaryota; kingdom Metazoa; phylum Chordata; class Amphibia; order Anura; family Bombinatoridae; genus Bombina; species Bombina bombina. The sequence goes on along the minus strand of NC_069502.1, from coordinate 191,370,156 downwards.
CCTAACAGGCCACATTTTGAGGATAGCTGAACTGGAGCACAGGTGAAATAATCAGCTGATTAGTAAACACGGTTATTTTACCTGCTCTCATCCAAGATGTTCATGAAAACCTGGCCTGTTGGGGAGGCCTGAGGGCAGGTTTGAAAACCAGTGATCTATAATAATCATAATAATAATCTAAAGCTGATATTGTGATAAAGGTTATGAGGATCTGAAGGCTGGAAAGAAACAGAATGACTACGCAGTACAGGCACCATTCAACATTTAGATGCTTGAGGGGTGATATGGGGCGGTAGTACTGTTAGAGAAATGGAGATAAACAGCAGGAACAATCCTGGGTTGAAATCACAAAACTGTCTGGGGTTGTAACAAGTGAAAGTACTTCAGTTAAAAACAAAAAAAAAACAGTTGTTTGGGTATAAAATACCTAAAGTACTTTGAAATTAGCATAATTCAGTTAATAGTTTTAAAGAAAAAAAATGAATTAGAAAATATAGCTGTCCACAATGTCATAAATATTCTTGATTCATTGGTTGGTTTATTAGTGTTATTTTAAGTAAAACGTTCTTGCCTAGTAGTCTAAAAAAAATGCCAATGAATCTACCAAAACCAAGAATAGATTTCTCTGAAACTTGAAACAGAAATAGTAATAAAGGGAGACAAAGCCTTTCACAAATCACATAGAGCATGCAATTGTAAGAGACTATTTAAATGTACTTTTATTATCAAATTCACTTAGCTTTCTTGGTGTGCTTTGTTGAAAAGTATGCATAGGTATGCTCAGAAGCAGAGATGCACTACTGTGAGATAGCCGGTGGTAGATGACTATACAGGGGTACCTCAGACATATTGCCAAATATCACAATAAAGTAAGTCACACAATTTTTTTGGTTTCCCAATGCATATAAAAGTTATGTTTGCAATTGTAGTCTATTAAGTGTGCATTATGCCTAAAAACCTGCTCTGAGGAGGCGGACACACATCGCCGCAATTCAACCCGATCGAATACGATCGGGTTGATTGACACCCCCTGCTAGCGGCCGCAAATCTGCAGGGGGCGGCGTTGCACCACCAATTCACAAGAGCTGCTGGTGCAATGCTGAATGTGCAGAGCGTATTGCTCTCCGCATTCAGCGATGTCTGTTGGACATGATCCGCTGAACGGATCATGTCAGACAGACACATAATAAATAGGCCCCTAGACTTTAATGGTGAATTTTGTAGAAAATGAATTAGATAAACTTTTCTGAAGGATTGTGATCAACCCCATAGTTAAATAATAGCAATAATGCTCTAACACATTAGAATCTTTTCTTCTTTTAACTTTTTGTTCCTTTAACTCTAAAAATTGTGAGGTTTTACCAATTTTGAAACTTCACAAGTCAACTAATGGCCACAGCAGAGATGATTAGATAAGGACCTGCTAATAAAACGACAGTGACAACATTCACACTCATCTAGTACATGAATTTGCTGCAAGAGAGCTCAAAAATCGTGTAATTGCAAGGTGTTTTATGCTTCTTTACAATTCAAGTCAGTTTGCCTTTTTGATCCCTTAAAATAACTAAAATTTAGAGATGACGAGAAATATTTAGAAAGTTATAAACTTGGCAAATTCATAAAGTATTAAAGTTTCATGGAACAGGGATATTGTTCCTTTAAATATCTTCTTACTTTTTAATGACATAAAACTCAAAAACAAATTCCCTATAAAGGATACAGAGAACAGAGCAAAAATATTTTGTACTAACATTGCTAATCAATAGTGCTTCTATTTTTGCTCTCATATAACAAGTCCAAAGTTATTTCTTAATTACTTGAGTAATAGCCTAGAGCAGACATCCTCAAACTTGACCCTCCATAGGTTTTGGAACAACATTTCCCATGATGCTCAGACAGCTGATATGCTGGCTGAGCATCATGGGAAATGTAGTTCCAAAACCTCTGGAGGCCAAAGTTTGAGGATGTATGGTCTACAGCAGTGATGCCTAACCATGGCACCCTAGATATTTTGGAACTACATTTCCCATGATGCTTAGGAACTCTGTAGTCTAGTTGAGCATTATGGGAAATGTAGTTCCGAAACATCAGGGGTGCCAAGATTAGTTATCACTGGTCTAGAGTGTGTTGCTATCTGCATGTTAGATATCACAGGTGCGCTAAACCCCTCACATAACATACTTCTTTTGCAGTAAAATTCATGTCTGTTATTGTTCAAGCACTAAACTGATATTGTGCTAAGCTAAAGATGCTCTAAGCTAGGGGTCAGCAACCTTGGCTCCCCAGATGTTTCCGGAACTACATTTCCCTTTATACTCAGCCATCCTAACGTGTGTCTGAGCATCATGGGAAATGTAGTTCCGAAACAGGGGAGCCAAGATTACTGACCCCTGCTCTAAGCCAATAGTGTGCATGTAGTGGAGTTCTTTATGTATTCCTGTACTATACTATTAATAATAATACAAAATAATAATAATGGTTTACTTCACATCTCTAAAACCTCTAAGCTTTACAGCAGTATTTTGGATAGCTCTCAAGATCAACACATAACTCACCGCTCCCTGCACTATCCATTAAAAGTATACGGTGCACAAAAAAACATTTTGGATGCGTTAAGAAGTTGTAGTTAGGATTTTTAACCATCCACTTGTACTACCAGTTTGTGCATTACTCTAAGCACGAGACTGAGCACCACAAGATAACGCACCCTGTGATGTAGATTGTGCTCCACTTCTACTCAAGCCTGAAATGTTCATTTATGCATAGTGGGAAATTATTGCAATGAATTTCCATTATTTATTTTGCCTGCTTTTTCCCGCAATTTTAATCTGGAATTGGAAGTTTTCCCACTGACCTTATTTAGTTGAATTCAGAACCCAGACTTTCATACAGGCTGCACAGTGATTGGTTAATATGTGCAGGAGCTCATTTATACATGTATCTGATTGGCAGAGGGAAAATAAACAATACTAAAGAGGCTTTGTTCAAGTACTGCAAAGAAATGCACATTTTGCTAACAAAATTACAGCTTTAAAAGCTTTAAAACATTTTTTTGTATGCACATATTTTGCAATACAACAGTTTTTCAATTTCTTATGCATATAGGATTTTGATAGATATAGTGATCAGAATGTTATTAATTCCTTAAAAGTGAGTATTCTCCACCAGCTATTTTAACTCATTTCAGTACATTTTGTACAGTCAGCAAAATATTTTCTGATGGCAAACGGAGAGGAAGAAAGATAAATATTTATGCCTAACAGTATAAAAAACCTCCTACAGAGGTTTGCTTGTGATGAAACACAGAACACAAAAATTATACAGGAAGAGAAATATTCCAATTAGTGTTGCTTGCTGTATTATACAAAATACTCTGTGCCATATTTCTTTTTGATATCCATAAGCTGCTATAGCACAACTGCAAAAACAAACAGATAAGCCAAACTAAACGAAATCCAACTGAATGATCACTGCATTTACTTCAAAGAGTTTGGTAATTTGATAACTAGATAATTATATTATCAATACAATTTGACAGTGTTCCTTATCATATATATAAATATATATATATATATATATAGATAATATATGCAAGTTGATCATAAAAATGCAAATAAAAGTGGTAATTGTGTTGACAAACGCTACAACAGATCACATGACTGTCAGATAAATCACTAGTACTTCTGTTTTTATTTAGCTATGTATGGACCTTATTGTACACTTTATTGCCAAAAGTATATGGACACCCCTTCAACTTATTGAGTTTAGGTGTTTCAGTTCACTCATTGCTAACAGCACATAGCCATGAAATCTCCATAGAAAAGCACTGCAAGTACACTGGATTGTACTGAAGAGCTAAGTGACTTTAAATGTGGCGCTGTCATAGGATGCCACCTTTGCCACCAGTCAGTTTGTGAAAATTCTGGCCCAATCAATTAATTTTAAGTGCCATTATTGTGACATGAAAGCATCTAGGAGCAACAACAGCCCAGAACAAAGTGTTAGGCCATGCAAACTCAAAGAGCTGCCTCCGGAAGCTCTATCACATGGGTTTCCATGGCAGAGGAACTGTAAAGAAGCCTTGCATCATCATGCAGAATTTTTAGTGTTATTCTTTATTTATAAAGCGCCAACAAATCCTGCAGCGCTGTCTATGGGTACAAAAGATAAAAGAAAAACGATGGTACAATTTTTTGAAGACACAGGACAAAATTTATCAAACAAAAAACAGGAGGAATTGAGGGTCTTATTCCTGTTAGGAACTTAGAATCTTGAAGGGTAGGAGGGTGAGAAACAGGAGGTGGGGACTGCAAAGGTGAGAATGATGTTAGTGCAGAGTTAGAATTATCAGGCAAATGGAATGCATTTGTTACTGAGTTGCGTGATAGGCTTCCCTGAACAAAAATGTCTTAAGGAAGCATATACAGGAGGACAGATTAGGGGAAATTCTGACAGCACAAGGAAGTGCGTTCCAGAGGGTAGGGGCTGCACGAGAGAAGTCCTGCAGTCAAGCATGGAAGGAGGTGATTGTAGAAGATGCAAGGGGCAGGTCATTGTTGAACCTTACGGTGCGGGTTGGAGTATATTTGTTGATTAGTGAGGACAGATGGGGGGGCAACATTGGTAAGGGCTTTGTAGGGTGAGAATTTTGAATTCAATGCTGCTGTGAATGGGGAGCCAGTAAAGGAACTCCTAGAGGTGCAGCAGATATAGAGCCTCAGGAAAGGGGAATTAGTCTTGAAGAGATATTTAGGATGGATTGAAGGGGTGAGGGGAGAGAGAGGAAGGCTAATAGTCAAGTCGGGAAATTACCAGGGAGCGAATTAGATGCTTAGTGGTGTCAACGCTCAGAACCGGTTGAATTTTGGATATATTGCATAGATAGTTAAAGCAGGATGAAGAGATCAATTGGATGTGGGGTATGAAGGACAGATTGGAGTCAAGTGTAACTCTGAGGCAGCGGACTTGGGGTGATAGTGAGATAGTGGTGCCGCCAACTGTGATAAAAAAGTTAGAAACCAGAGTAGAGCAAGAGGGTGGGGGTGCGCAATGTCAAGCATAAGCTGGAGAAGAGCAAAACACCACAACTGGACTTGAGAATAGAAACTTGCTCTCTAGAGTTCACTATCTGGCAGTCTGATTGGTGTGGTGGATGCCTAGTGAAGGCTTTTCTACTGGAATTCATAGTGCCTACTGTAAATATGGTGAAGGAGGGCTAATATTCTGAGGCTGTTTTTCAGGATTTGGGCTAGGCCCCTTAATTCCAGTGAAGGGCCATCTTAATGCTACAGGATACCAAGAAATGTTAGACAATGTGGTGCTTCCAACTTTGTTGCAGCAGTATGGGCAAAGTCCTTTCCTGTACCAGCATGACTGTGCTCTTTGCACAAAATGAGGTACATAAAGACATGGTTTAATAGGTTTGGTGTGAAGCAACTCGAGTGACCTACAAAGAGCCATGACATCAATGGGCACAGATTCCCACAGACACACTTCAAAATCTTGTGGAAAGCCTTTCTAGAAGAGTTGCAGCTGTTATAGATGCAAAGAAGGTGGAGGGCACCTACATATTATTGTATATGGTTTTGGAATGGGATGGCCAACAAGCTCATATAGGTGTGTTGGTCAGGAGTCTATATACATTTGGCCATATAGTGTATAATCAACAGTAAGAATAGTTGAATATCTCTATTTTTGCCAACGGTTTAAATTTGCTGTCCCCTCAAAATAACTCAACACACAGTCATTATTGTCTAAACCGTTGGCAACAAAAGTGAGTACACCCCTAAGTGGAAATGTCCAAATTGGGCCCAAAGTGTCAATATTTTGTGTGGCCACCATTATTTTCCAGCACTGCCTTAACCCTCTTGGGCATGGAGTTCACCAGAGCTTCACAGGTTGCCACTGGAGTCCTCTTCCACTCCTCCATGACGACATCATGGAGCTGGTGGATGTTAGAGACCTTGCGCTCCCCTACCTTACATTTGAGGATGCCCCACAGATGCTCAATAGGGTTTAGGTCTGGAGACATGCTTGGCCAGTCAATCACCTTTACCTTCAGCTTCTTTAGCAAGGCAGTGGTCGTCTTGGAGGTGTGTTTGGGGTCTTTATCATGTTGGAATACTGCCCTGCGGCCCAGTCTCAGATGGGAGGGGATCATGCTCTGCTTCAGTATGTCACAGTACATGTTGGCATTCATGGTTTCCTCAATGAACTGTAGCTCCCCAGTGCCGGCAGCACTCATCTAGGCCCAGACCATGACACTCCCACCACCATGCTTGACTGTAGGCAAGACACACTTTTATTTGTTCTCCTCACCCGGGTTGCTGCGACACATGCTTGACACCATCTGATCCAAATAAGTTTATCTTGGTCTCATCAGACCACAGGACATGGTTCCAGTAATCCATGTCCTTAGTCTGCTTTTCCTTTCTTGTGCATCATCTTAAGAAGAGGCTACCTTTTGTGATGGCAGCCATGCAGACCAATTTGATGCAGTGTGCAGTGTATGGTCTGAGCACTGACAGGCTGACCCCCCACCCCTTCAACCTCTGCAGCAATGCTGGCAGCACTCAGCGATAACACCAAATTTAACACCCCTGCTCCCCATTCACACCTGAAACATTGTAACACTAACGAGTCACATGACACCGGGGAGGGAAAATGGCTTATTGGGCCCAATTTGGACATTTCCACTTAGGGGTGTACTCACTTTTGTTGCTAACGGCTTAGACATTAATGGCTGTGTGTTGAGTTATTTTGAGGGGACAGCAAATTTTCACTGTTATACAGGCTGTACACTCGCAACTTTACATTGTAGCAAAGTGTAATTTTTTCAGTGTTGTCAAATGAAAAGATATAATAAAATATTTATAAAAATGTGAGGGGTGTACTCACTTTTGTGGGATACGATATATATATCTCTGTAAATATATATATACCTATATATAATCATCTATATATATAGGTATAGATATATTTGACAAAAAAAACATCAGATATATGTAGAAATAGTTATGCATAAATAGAACATATTCTGTTACCTGAAGAACATTGAATGTGAAATATTAATGTTTTCATGTTGGGTTAGTGCAAATGAGTATATGCGATCAGGTTTGCTCAAGAGTGGGGTGTTTTTTCCACTTTTTTTTCTCCAGGTACTTCTATGGGGATATACGTCAACGCTTAAGGCTAGATACATGCAATGACAGTACAGTTATATAAACCAATAAAAAGCAGTTGAAGGAAATGTTTTAAACTAAATGATACATAATTTGGAACTTCATTTAGATAAATAATCTCATGATAAACCATAGCAAGGTAGAAAATCAGACATGATTTCTCAGGTATGTATAGAAAAGTCTTGGGTGAGTATTTTTGGGTTTGGACAAAAGCAGGAAAGGAAATTTATGCATAATGTTTTGCATAACCCACACTGTTATAATAATACACTTTTTACCTCTGTGATTACCTTCATTCTAAAGCTTTGCAGATTGCCCCCTTATTTCAGTTCTTTTGACAGACTTGCATTTTAGCCAATCAGTACTGACTTATAACTAACTCAACAGTAGTGAGCACAATGTTATCTATATGGTACATATGAACTAGCGCTGTCTAACTATGAAAATCTATCAAAATGCACCGAGATAAGAGGTGGCCTTTAACGGCTTAGAAAGTAGCATATGAGCCTACCTAGGTTTAGCTTTCAACAAAGTATACCAAGAGAACAAAGCACATTTGATGATAAAAGTAATTTGGAAAATTGCATGCTCATCTCAATCATGAAAGTTTAAGTTTGACTTGACTGTAACTTTAAATTAAAATGTGTTCTACCTTGCATACAGAGGAGCAGCACGTAAACATTTTAAAGGGCCATAAAAAGTGCAAAAAGAAAATTCTTTAATCTGTTAGATCATTTCATTATTGCACCGTTGACTGCAAAACATGAATGCACTACTGGGAGCTAGCTGGACTCATCTGGCCAATGACAAGAGGCATATGTGTGTAGCCACCAATCACCAGCTAGCTCTGAATAGTGCATTGCTACTGTCGAGTCTGCTTAGATGTGCTTTTAAAAAAAGGTTGGGATCAAGGTAGGGTTGCCACCCGTCCCTTAAAATACAGAACACTTATAAGTTACACATGCTGCAGGGTGTGCAGGGAGGAATGTGAATAGTGCGGTCCAGAAACACAATACATGTTCCTCCCTGCACACCCTGCAGCATGTGTAACTCATAAGTGTCCAGGAAAACATGGCTGAGGTGGCAACCCTAGATCAAGGGCAGGCTGGGCTGTAAGCATAATGCAATTATTTTACTTTTAACAATAAGCTCTACTCAGTGTGATCTTTTATTTGCATTGTAATTAAATGGACATGAAACTCAGACTTCTTTAACTTCTAGTTGACTTCTTTTAGTTAACTTCCACTAGCAAATATCCTTAGATTTGTTTGGTATCCTGCACGTATCCAGAGCATTATATGGCAGTAATTTTGCAACAATACTTTTAACAAAGTTAAACATTTTACAGTACTAGATAGGAGCAGTGTACAAAGTATAGCATTGTTGAAAAACTGCTGACAAGAGTAAAAAAAAATTTGAGTTTCATGTCCCTTTAATATTAACATCTACTGTCCCTTTAAACAAAAGTTGAGTTATGAGTGATGAATCTACAATCACAAATGTAAAAGATGAAAGTTAAAAAAAAAAAAAAGGTAAACAGGATTATTATGGATCAGAAAGAGTTAAAATCATCTTGTAATTTATTGTATACTAAATTTATGCCTGCTGTCTCTCAACCAAAACAGGCTGCACAGGATGATGATAAAAAAGATAAAAGAGAAAATAGCGCATGACTATTTAGAAAACATAAGTTCAAACCAAACAGTGAAAAGGTTAGGCAGCCACATGGTATTAATAGGTTTCTTTAGGATACATATAATGAGCTCTTTGAAAGAGAATGGAGAAAAGCCAGGGCTTCGTAAACAGAGAAAGGATGAAGCTGATATACTATACCTAGAAAATATTAAACATTTTTATTAATCTGGCAGAGTGAGAGCCAATGACATGTAACTTCTATAAGAGGTCGGCCAGCAAAATAAATAGCCCAAGTAATATCTAATGAAAGGATTTACAGAGATACCGGAGCTGTTTGACCATCTTTTTATATAAAGTATGTGGTTTATTGTGCCTTACAAATTCCAGTTGAGGATACATAGCCATCAATCATTGGCAGTGTTCAGCTCAGGATTTGCAAAGCATTTCTGCTCCAAAGCTTATGTTTAAACCCCTTGGGCTAGATTAAAGGAACAGTAAAAAAAAAACTTGTAATTACAACATTTTTCTGAAGTCTTTCATTAGATAAACCTATCAGTAAAGTTTGGAGAATTTTAGAACACACCTTGTTTGCTGTAATTATTTTTCATAAACACACATATAGTTCTGTGCATGCAATAATACAATTATAACATTGCTGTAGCACATTTTATTATCCTTTGCACCCATTTACATAATGCATCCGAAATATAATAATAATAATAATGTACTACACTATTAAACAAAAGCAGGCAGTGGCTCGAATTGTGTATGCTATTGTTTAACATCCTGAGATTAAATCTTCAGCAAGGAAATGATGTATTAGAAATTCTAACAGTGATTAAACAATACCAGGCCAGTGGAAAACAAAACATCTGTCAGCTGTAAGTAATACGGAATACTCTTCTTTTGCACATAGGGTTGTCACCTGTCCGGGAATGACCCGGACAGTTCGGGTTTCCATTTGTGTGTCCGGATTTGAAGCTGAGTCAGGCCCGGACCTGCAAATGTCCGGGTTTGGTGGGAAACAGCCACAGCCAAAAAGGTAACATGCATTTGCAACATACTGCTTATGCCTACAGTTATTTCTCACTTGTGTGTGTGAGTCTTTGTGTGTGAGAGTGTTAGTGTGTGAGAGCGTTAGTGTCTTTGTGTGTGTGTGTGTGTGTGAGAGGGAGAGCGTGATTGTGTGTTAGTGTGTGAGAGAGTGTGTGAGTTAGTGTGTGAGAGCATTAGTGTATTTGTGTGTGTGTGTGTAAGAGGGAGAAAGTATATATGTATAAGTGTGTGAGAGTGTGATTGTGTGTCAGTGTGTGAGAGAGTGTGTGAGTTAGTGTGTGAGAGAGCATTAGTGTATTTGTGTGTGTGTAAGAGGGAGAAAGTATGTATGTGTAAGTGTGTGAGAGCGTGATTGTGTCAGTGTGTGAGAGAGTTTGTGAGTTAGTGTGTGAGAGAGCATAAGTGTATTTGTGTGTGTGTGTGTGTGTAAGAGGGAGAAAGTATGTATGTGTAAGTGTGTGAGAGCGTGATTGTGTGTCAGTGTGTGAGATAGTGTGTGAGAGCATTAGTGTATTTGTGTGTGTGTAAGAGGGAGAAAGTATGTATGTGTAAGTGTGTGAGAGTGTGATTGTGTGTCAGTGTGTGAGTTAGTGTGTGAGAGAGCATTAGTGTATTTGTGTGTGTGTGTAAGAGGGACAAAGTATGTATGTGTAAGTGTGTGAGAGCGTGATTGTGTGTGAGTGTGTGAGTGTGTGAGTTAGTGTGTGAGAGAGCATTAGTGTATTTGTGTGTGTGTGTGTGTGTAAGAGGGAGAAAGTATGTATGTGTAAGTGTGTGAGAGCGTGATTGTGTGTCAGTGTGTGAGATAGTGTGTGAGAGCATTAGTGTATTTGTGTGTGTAAGAGGGAGAAAGTATGTATGTGTAAGTGTGTGAGAGTGTGATTGTGTTTCAGTGTGTGAGTGTGTGAGTTAGTGTGTGAGAGAGCATTAGTGTATTTGTGTGTGTGTGTAAGAGGGACAAAGTATGTATGTGTAAGTGTGTGAGAGTGTGATTGTGTGTCAGTGTGTGAGTGTGTGAGTTAGTGTGTGAGAGAGCATTAGTGTATTTGTGTGTGTGTGTGTAAGAGGGAGAAAGTATGTATGTGTAAGTGTGTGAGAGCGTGATTGTGTATCAGTGTGTAAGAGAGTGTGTGAGAGTATTAGTGTCTTTGTGTGTGAGAGGGAGAAAGTATGTATGTGTAAGTGTGTGAGAGCGTGATTGTGTCAGTGTGTGAGAGAGTTTGTGAGTTAGTGTGTGAGAGAGCATAAGTGTATTTGTGTGTGTGTGTGTGTGTAAGAGGGAGAAAGTATGTATGTGTAAGTGTGTGAGAGCGTGATTGTGTGTCAGTGTGTGAGATAGTGTGTGAGAGCATTAGTGTATTTGTGTGTGTGTAAGAGGGAGAAAGTATGTATGTGTAAGTGTGTGAGAGTGTGATTGTGTTTCAGTGTGTGAGTGTGTGAGTTAGTGTGTGAGAGAGCATTAGTGTATTTGTGTGTGTGTGTAAGAGGGACAAAGTATGTATGTGTAAGTGTGTGAGAGTGTGATTGTGTGTCAGTGTGTGAGTGTGTGAGTTAGTGTGTGAGAGAGCATTAGTGTATTTGTGTGTGTGTGTGTAAGAGGGAGAAAGTATGTATGTGTAAGTGTGTGAGAGCGTGATTGTGTATCAGTGTGTAAGAGAGTGTGTGAGAGTATTAGTGTCTTTGTGTGTGAGAGGGAGAAAGTATGTATGTGTAAGTGTGTGAGAGCGTGATTGTGTCAGTGTGTGAGAGAGTTTGTGAGTTAGTGTGTGAGAGAGCATAAGTGTATTTGTGTGTGTGTGTGTGTGTAAGAGGGAGAAAGTATGTATGTGTAAGTGTGTGAGAGCGTGATTGTGTGTCAGTGTGTGAGATAGTGTGTGAGAGCATTAGTGTATTTGTGTGTGTGTAAGAGGGAGAAAGTATGTATGTGTAAGTGTGTGAGAGTGTGATTGTGTGTCAGTGTGTGAGTTAGTGTGTGAGAGAGCATTAGTGTATTTGTGTGTGTGTGTGTAAGAGGGACAAAGTATGTATGTGTAAGTGTGTGAGAGCGTGATTGTGTGTGAGTGTGTGAGTGTGTGAGTTAGTGTGTGAGAGAGCATTAGTGTATTTGTGTGTGTGTGTGTGTAAGAGGGAGAAAGTATGTATGTGTAAGTGTGTGAGAGCGTGATTGTGTGTCAGTGTGTGAGATAGTGTGTGAGAGCATTAGTGTATTTGTGTGTGTAAGAGGGAGAAAGTATGTATGTGTAAGTGTGTGAGAGTGTGATTGTGTTTCAGTGTGTGAGTGTGTGAGTTAGTGTGTGAGAGAGCATTAGTGTATTTGTGTGTGTGTGTAAGAGGGACAAAGTATGTATGTGTAAGTGTGTGAGAGTGTGATTGTGTGTCAGTGTGTGAGTGTGTGAGTTAGTGTGTGAGAGAGCATTAGTGTATTTGTGTGTGTGTGTGTAAGAGGGAGAAAGTATGTATGTGTAAGTGTGTGAGAGCGTGATTGTGTATCAGTGTGTAAGAGAGTGTGTGAGAGTATTAGTGTCTTTGTGTGTGAGAGGGAGAAAGTATGTATGTGTAAGTGTGTGATTGTGTGTCAGTGTATGAGAGAGTGTGTGTGTGTGAGATGGAGAGTGTGAATTTCTATGCGCAAGTTTGTGTTTATGTGCTATTATACATAGTGGGCCAGATTACTAGTGGATATTGTAAATTCGGCTTTTTATACTCGTCAGGTTAGCGCAAGAGAGAAAACTTCTAGTGCAGTTAAAGCTAAAGTGGGGGCATTAAATAGTGCTCCACTTGTAATCCGGCCCAGTCTGTACTCTACAAATAAAATAAAAAATTACTGTAATGTGCAGGTGCAAGAGTGTTCAGGTTTGGCCTGAACTAAAGGTGGCAACCCTACTTGCACATTTTTGATATGGCCATTATAAAATTCAAATCAACGTTCATAAAATCCAAACAATGTACTTTTAACAATTTAATTTTATGTGCACTATTTATTTCAACAGAATTTGCACTTAGGGCCAGATTACGAGTGGAGCACTAACAGTTACGCGTGTGCGATAAGGGGTTTATCGTGGGTATTTGCACTCGTTGGGTTTACCGATGGTGTTACGAGTTAAAAGTAAACCCAATCGCTTGAGCACAATCTCGATTTACGCTAGAATGATTAAAGCGTCCTCAGAGCTCTGGTTAACTGTTTTGCAAAACAAAAACATTGCACAAAACAAAGTACATTTACACTCATAATAAGACCATCTAATAAAAAAAATATTGCACACAAAAGTATAAGGGCTCAAGGATATCAGGTTTCAGGTGCACACACACACAAGTAGGGAAATGAGATCCAGCACTCACTTTTCAAAAATAACTGCCAGGGTGCACTTCAAATAAAAAACAAATATTCAGTATATATATATATATATATATATATATATATATATATATATATATATATATATATATATATATATATATATATATATATATATATATATATATATATATATATATATATACAGGTGGCCCTCGTTTTACAACGGTTCAATTTACACCGTTTCAGAATAACAACCTTTTTTTCCAGTCATGTAACTGCTATTGAAAAGCATTGAAAAGCAGTGCATTTATTAAAATAGTAGGTAGAGCTGTCCGCTTGTGTTGCAGCAAAGCCAAGCAAGCTGAAATTAATCAGTTTAACCAGACCTGAGCTATCGAGCAGATTTCAAAGGAACAAGATCCTCCTGTCTATAAATCAGTCCAGATTGGAATGCATAGAAAGAACTGTAGAAAAATTTCAAGTGAAGTCTGTGTTGTGCGATTATTTTATTAGGTTTATAATGCTGTTTAGCATTTATAGTCTTCATTTCAAAGCTTTAAAAATAATGTATTAGGTGTAACTTATGACAATTTTGAGTGGGGCCTGGAACCTATCTCCCTCACTTCCCATTGACTTACATTATAAACTGTGTTTCAATTTACAAACGGTTTCGATTTACAACCATTCCTTCTGGAACCTAACCCCGGCGTAAACTGAGGGCTACCTGTATATATATGCATTGGAGCCCTTTGCAGTTAAGTATATGAAAACATGTAATATATGTATGCAATATTCATATCTAATAAAGTGTTATACTGTGTTTGTACAGTAAATATTTCACATTCCAAAGTCCTGCACATAGCAGAATAGATATAGCTATAGATATATAATGCACCAAAATACCATCATATATATATATATATAAATATGTATTTAGGAATAAATAGAACATATTCTTCTTCTATGCAAAGTACGTTGTAATGTGAAATATTTACATTTTCATGTAGGGTTAGTGCACATGAGAATATGTAATCAGGTTTGCGCGCGAATTGGGTGTTTTTTTTATTTTCTTTTTTTGCACGATTGACCTCTATGGGGGAATACGTGAACGGGCACACAATATTGTAAGTTGTTTTTTTTTACGCTCGCCTTGCTAGTGCACAAGCAAAAACAGTTTACTTTCAACTAATAATACGAGTGCAACCCAACGAGCGTAAAAATCTTCTAGTGCAATTAACACTCAAACGGTACCATTAAATAGCGCTCCACTTGTAATCTGGCCCTTAAGCTCAAAGAAGGGTAATAATCGGAATATAAAGGTAACAAATGAAGAATCAAAAATATCATGAATTAAACTATAGTTTTTTATTTACATATTTATCACCGGTGCTTAGAAGAAAGGGTGACTTTACATTCACTTTAATGTTTAAGCTGATAGAGCTTCAGCAATGGAAAATACAACTATTAAAGGGACATGGAAGTCAAAATTAAAGGGTCAGTAATGTGAAACTTGAACTCTCATGGTTCAGATAGCGCATGCAATTCTAAACACATTTCCATTTTACTTATATAGTCTAATTTGCTTTGTTCTCAAAGTATGTTTTGTTGAAGAGACGGCTCAGGAGCAGCAATGCACTACTGGAATCTAGCTGCTGATTGGTGGCTGCACATAAATGCTTCTTTTCATTGGCTCACGCAATGTGTTCAGATAGCTGCTCATCCAACAAAGGATACCAAGAGAATAAGGCAAATTTGATAATAGAAGTAAATTGTAAAGTTGTTTAAAATGATTTGCTCTGTCTGAATCATGAAAGAAAAATGTTGTTTCATGTCATTTTAAACTTTCATGATTCAGAGTAGAAGTTAAAAAAACAGTTACTTCTTTTATTAAATTTACCTCTTTATTTTTATTTTTTGTATCCTTTATTGAAACTTAACTCCTTTCATTAGAGCATACTGAGGTAGGTTTATGAGTGTGCATGTGTCTTGAGCACTATATGTTGATCATTGTTACAGATCATGGTCAAGACTGTCCTGTGCCTAGCACAGTATGCTCTCTTGGAAAGGAACTAGGTTTTAATCACATGTAAAAGTGCAGAAATGCTCTAATGTGTAAAGCATTTTATTAGTGCCCTGTTGATTGCAAATAATTATGTGTTTAACTCCTGAAAAGCGGGTTAACAGTGTAGCAATGCTCTACTAGCTGGTGATTGGCAGCTACACACATATGCCTCTTGCCATTGGCTCATCAGATGTGTTCAGCTAGCTCCTAGAAGTGCATTGCTGCTCTGGAGCGATCTTTAAAGGGCCATTATCTTTCTCCAAATCTTTCTTTGCATAAATATTTTGTAGATGATCCATTTCTATAGCCCATCTGGGAGTGTTTTTGTAACAATGTTTAGTTTTGCTTATTTTTTTTTAATAACATTGTGCAGATTTTAAGACTCCTAACCAAGCCCCACGGTGTCAGAAGTAGACAGGCTTTTACAGTCTGCTGCTGGCTTTTGTTCATATGCAGGGAAGGGGGAGGGGGAGAGAGGGGGAGTGTCTGCTATTAAACCCTTTCACTGGGTGTTCCTGCTAACCTAATATTACAGTGCTAAACTTGGAGCTTCTAAGTACATTTTTAAAAGGTTGTATACTGGATTTTTAGATCAGTATCTGTGCATACTCTTCTTTATAGTAGTATCTATTACATGCAATTATATGAAAATTGGTGTATACTGTCCCTTTAAGTCTGTGTTTAATGCCTTTAACACATTAGAGCATTTTCTTTTTGTATTTTATGGCCATTTAAAGGGACTTTAAAGTCAAAATTAAACTTTCCTAATTTGGACAGAACATGCAATAAAAAAAAATCCAATTTACTTCTAATATCAAATTGTTCCCAGTATTTTTATATTCACACTTTGAGAAACTTTCTCCTACTGAGCATGAGCAAGAGTTCACAGTATATGATTGGTTGATGGAAGTCACATAATATAGGGTCAGGGAAATGCTCATTTAAAATTCAGAGTCAACTTTAAAAAACACTTTCGGAATCAGCTGCTGGCGAGGTTTGCAATGCACTGGGAGCTACAGGGTTAAAATTAAGGTACAGTATTCTGTTTTTAATAATACAAAACACAAACGCAAAATGACTGAAATATTAACATAATGATATTTATTAAAGGAATAAACTGAGTTACAAAAACAAGTTTCTCCATTTAGGGACTTTAAGCATTATTTATTTTATGTAGTTAAAATGACCTTAAATTATCATATCCAAACAAAATCCAATTGGTTAATACAGAAAGTTGAGTTCATTTCAACTTCACTTTTTAACCCTCTAAAAACAAATTCAACTCAGCTGTTTTCAGAATCTTTCAAATGTTTTTGAATAAATAAGGAAAAAATAAAAACAGATGTTTCAATGTGAATGTCAGTATGAAGTAGTGGCAATAAAACCTTTATTACATTAAAGGGATAGTAAAGTGAAACTTAAACTTCATATAGAGTATGTAATTTTAAACAACTTTCCAATTGACTTTCATTATAAAATGAGTTTAATTCTTTTGCTATCCTTTGTTGAAGAGTATATTACGGTATGCTCATTGGATTTTTAAGACTGCTACACACAATGTTGCAAAACACTGCTGCCATAAGAAAGTTTCAATTTGACTTTACCGTCCCTTTAATTACTGTCTGTAATATTAATACTCCCTAATCCAGTAACGTTTCCCCAAGCAGAAGTTTCACACACATTGTCCTTAAGTTTTGTCATAGGTACTTCAGCTAAAAGTGGAAAGAAATGCTTAAGTTGAAAAGTAACTGAGGATTTAGAGTAATCAGTAACTTCAGTCTGAAATGAAACATTAAAAAGACTTCAGGCAATTTACACAAACTCGCACATAGCACAAGGGCAACGGTTCAGGGAATGTCAGGTTGGACCTTAGACAACTGCAATGTTTGCCACAATAAAGACCAAATATAACGCACTACAGAGGAACAAAGAGTATTAAACCATGAAACTCAAAATTGTTCTTTCTTGATTCAGATACAGCACACCATTTTAAACAATAATTTACTTCTATAATCAAATTGACCTCATTCTCTTGGTATATCTTTTGTTGGATGGACGGCTATCTGAACACATTGTGTGAGCCAATGACAGTGCATTTCTGCTTCTGAGCCTATATAGCCATGCTTTTCAACAAATGATATCAAGAGAATAAAGTAACAGATAATAGAAGTAAATTGGAAAGATGAATAAAATTGCATGCTCTCTCTAAATCATGAAAGAATATATTTGGGTTTCATGTTCCTTTAAAGGGACATACAGATGCAAAAAGAAAATGCTTGCACTATAGCTTGCAAACAACTATGTGTTTAACCCCTGCAAAACATTAAAAAACAAAGCTATACAATGAACTCCAAAGCAGCAATACACTACTGGGAGCTAGCTGAACACATCTGGTGAGCCAATAAAAAGCATATGAGTATAGGCAGCAATTACCAGTAAACTCCCAGAAGTGCATTGCTGCTCTTGAGCCTATGCAGGTATGCTTTTCAACAAAGGATACCAAATGATTTAAGTAAATTTGATAATAAGTAAACTGAAACATCTCTTAAAATTGCATGTTCTTTCTGAACCTTAACAGTGTAATTTGGACTTTCACACTTGCTTACTGATATAATATAAAGTGATTTAAAGGAATATTTTATATATCAGCTGGCTGAGCATCTTGGGAAATGTAGTTCCAAAACCTCTGGAGGGCCAAGTTTGAGGATGTCTGTATTAAAGGGACATTAAAAAGTGAGAATGTTACTCTAGTACAGTGATGGCGAAACCTGACACCCCAGATGTTTCAGAACTACATTTCCAATGATGCCTAGGTCCTCTGCAGTCCAGTCGAGCATCATGGGAAATGTAGTTCTGAAACATCTGGAGTGCCACGGTTCGCCATCTCTGCGTCTAGTAACTCATTTATAAATATCCATAAATAGCCTCAGAGAAGATAATCTTTTAAACCTAGGAGAAAACATGGCACAGGCTAAACCTTCACATTTGTTTCTTTGATATTTAAATAACTAATATAATTAAAAAAAGACATCTGCAAATATTGTACAGATGATACACATATTTGCAAGGCCCGTTTTATGTTGAAAGTTTTGTTTTGCATAGGCTAATGTAATGTTATTTCTTCCAGAACAAGTAACATACATTTAAAGGGACAGTCTACTCCAAAATTGTTATTGTTTAAGCCCTTCACCCAATACGGTACTTTGGCTATAGTACCGCACCAGGTATATATAACGATGTTGCTTCAGGAGGCTCCATCACTCTCGGCTGTTAAGTTACAGCCGAGATTTGGAGCTCCTGAAGCTTCAGGCATCTCCCGCATATGGAGCCGGAGCACGATCGGTGCTCCGACTTCATATGAGGGCAGATGCTTGATGGTTACAGGCGGTAACACTGTGTGTGTCACCGTCTGTAACGATTGTTGCTGTTGCCGGCGGGAGGTGGGTGGGCGGTCCAGCAGGGGAGGCGGGAGGACCCTATCTATGTAAAAAATAAAGGGACAGGGCAGCTGTACCACATAAAAGGGGATCTGGGGTGTGGGTAGGGTTGCCACCTCAGCCATGTTTTCCTGGACACGTATGAGTTACACATGCTGCAGGGTGTGCATGAAGGAACATGTACAGAAAGGGAGCTAAAAATAATAATAATAATAATAATAAAAAAAATTGAAAACAAAATGCAGTTTTTAGGTACTGGTAGACAGCTGCCTGTGCCTAACATGGCGGATGATAGTTAGGGGGAAGGTTTAGAGAGCTGTTTGGGGGTGGGGGTGGCATGGGGGCATCCTACACTGCATACAATATAAAAATTAATAAAAAAAATATATTTAATTAAAAAAAGACTTATTTTTTATACTGGCAGACTGTCTCCCAGTACCTAGGATGGGGGTTACCAGTGGGGGGAGGGAAGAGAGCTGTTTGGGAGGGATCAGGGGGTGGGGAGTGCCAGGTTGGAGGCTAATCTCTACACTAAAGCTAAAATTAACCTTTGCACATCCAACATTGTTATATTAATATACTTTATAACCTTTAAACCTCTACATCTCTGCCTGTTTCAAAGCCCCTACAGACAATCTCGTATCACATGTTTTTTATTTGCTTTTCACAGCAATAGACTGCAAGTTCATGTGTGCCATATAGATAACATTGTGCTCATGCCCATGAAGTTGTGCACAACACAGCACTAATTGGCTAAAATGCACATCAATAGATAATAAATAAAAAGTTATGTGATCAGGGGGCTGTCAGAAGAGGATTAGATACAAGGTAATCACAGAGGTAAAAAGTGTATTGATATAACCATGTTGGCTGTGAAAAACTAGGGGATTATCTATTTGTTTTTGTTTTGTTGTTTTTTTAAAACAATAACAATTTTGGAGTTGACTGTCCCTTTAAATTCAACTTCAAAGCAGTAATGCACTACTGTGAGCTAGCTAAGCACATCTGGTGAGCCAATGACAAAAGGCAAATATGTGTAGCACCACCAATCACCAATCTGCTCCTCGGACTACCTTGGTATGTTTTTCAACAAAGGATACCAAGAGAATACTAAGTAAATATAACAGAAGTAATTTATTAAGTACGTTTAGAAATACTTGCTGTGTAAACTTATATATTTTTATTTTAAAGGGACCTGAAACCCAATTTTTTTCTTTTGTGATTTAGATAGAGCATGTAATTGTAAACAGCTTTCTAATTCACTTCTATTATCTAATTTGCTTAATTCTCTTGATATCATTTCCTGAAAAGCATATCTAGATAGGCTCAGTAGCTGCTGATTGGTTGTTGCACATAGATGCCTTGTGTGATTTGTGTGCATTGCTATTTCTTTAACAAAGGATATCTAAATAATTAAGCAAATTAGATAATAGAAGTAAATTGTAATGTTTCAAATTGTATTCTCTACCGAAATCATGAAAGAAAAATGTTGGGTTTAGTGTCCCTTTAAGCAGTCTATGGACTTGACAGAATGCTTCAGTTCCATTTAGTTTCTTTTTACCAAACTGCTTAGAACTGGGAATGGAATTTTGAAGCGTCAGGCTACATAATGGTTTGGTTACCAAGAAGAGCAAAGTGGCTAACACAGCTGTGCCCTGGAGTGGTTTACATCTATATGACTGAGAGCAATTACTGCACAAGCTCTGAAACAGGATCTGTAAAACATCCTCAAAATAGGGCTAAAACTATGGATAAACAGATAATAGACAAAGATCAAACATTACAAGATTTCAGCATAAACTGTATTTACATAAACATTGCATTGCTTTATTACATCTACTGCAAGTATCTACTGAACACAGAGAGAAAAAAAGTCATATATACAGTTAATCATTTCTTACTTTGAAAATTCTAGGCTGATTTGCTTTTGTTCATTAAATGTCTAACAACTGTGCTAATCCACCTTAAGTGAACAAAGAGGAGAAGAACTTGTAAGGGAAACAAGGAAGAGTTTGGAACTTTGTTGAGAGGGATTTAAAGATTTGTTAGGGGCATAAGTGATGGCATTAACCCCTGCCAGATTTATAATGCATTGCACTGCAGCTGCCTGACAGTACATAGGTCAGAACACCAAGCCATTAGTACAGATCAGTCCAATTCAAGTAATCAATCAATGAAAGATCCTGACTTGACAAATAAACGAGAATGAAACTTACAAGATAGTTGTCTGCGGCGATACAGTGGGGATATTCTCCAGCATTAGATGCATACATCTCACAGTGGTTCGGAAACACAGGCAGCGGCTGGGGCAGGAGCTGGTCTGCTGGGGCATTAAAAGCAGTAACCCTGCTGCTGCAAGAAGAGCCCAGGCACATAGAGGAGAGGAGCCTGGTTTTAAGATGGCCATAGTGAGAGACAGGGGACTCACTGCAGGATGCAAGGAGGGGGACAGGACATTAAAAGGGAAAAAGTGGATAAAGGGAGGCAGCAACTGCACGACCTCCCCTCGCCCACACAACTTCTGGACTGCAAGGATTCCTGGCTCCCTTTCTTTGGGGCTGTTTGCAGAGGATATGACGCTTGGTGCTCTATACAGATGTGCTTACGCGCCATCTAGTGTCTGGTCTGTGCTATGCATGGCACCAACACAAAAGCTTTGTCACATTCCATTGACTGCAACAGCTGAATGCTTTGCCCTAGTACAATATAGGTTTTCACTTGCAAAAAAAACACAGTCTAACTAGTCTACATTCGTATACATCCGTATATCTATATTGACTGGAGTAATTCAATTTGCTTTTAAACAGGTTATAATTCATTTAACATTAATTGATTATTATAAAAAATGATCTATGATGAATTTGAAAAATGTAATAAAATAAAATTGAAATACATTGATTTTACAAATCCCGGCAGGGCCGACTCAGCACTTCATCCTTCCGAGGCCGATAAATTGGGTAATAATAACAACTTTTACTTTTTAGCTGCCGATTTGGTTAATTCCGAGAGCGAGTGCTGAAAAAGCGCTTTGAGTCCCACTATATAAATACTAGTTATTATTATAATTACTTAGGCTTGTGGCTCCAATTAATCCAAGGCATAGTACACTGGTTAAATATGCAGCGTGGACATGAGTATTATGTACTGGTATTTTGCTATTTAGATTCTTTACAAATATACTGATGGAAAACACAAGGAAAACTTTGGTACGCTGACGCCCTCTTTTGGTTGCTTAGATCTATTTATGTTATCCCAAGGAAATAGAAAATACAATAAGCTATTTATACAGTGTACAGGGAGTGCAGAATTATTAGGCAAGTTGTATTTTTGAGGATTAATTTTATTATTGAACAACAACCAAAAAAAAAGTGTACATTTTTAGTATCTATAAACAATGGGAGCTGCCACTAGGTCACTAGAGTGTGCAGCCAATGGCTGTGTGGAATATAACAGTGTTTTGCACCTCCATTTCTAACAGGAATTAAAGTATATTGCAAACTTTATATATAATATATATATATATACATATATATATATATATATATGTATATATATATATATATATATATATATATATATATATATATATATATATATATACAGGGAGTGCAGAATTATTAGGCAAGTTGTATTTTTGAGGATTAATTTTATTATTGAACAACAACCATGTTCTCAATGAACCCAAAAAACTCATTAATATCAAAGCTGAATATTTTTGGAAGTAGTTTTTAGTTTGTTTTTAGTTTTAGCTATTTTAGGGGGATATCTGTGTGTGCAGGTGACTATTACGGTGCATAATTATTAGGCAACTTAACAAAAAACAAATATATACCCATTTCAATTATTTATTTTTACCAGTGAAACCAATATAACATCTCAACATTCACAAATATACATTTCTGACATTCAAAAACAAAACAAAAACAAATCAGTGACCAATATAGCCACCTTTCTTTGCAAGGACACTCAAAAGCCTGCCATCCATGGATTCTGTCAGTGTTTCGATCTGTTCACCATCAACATTGCGTGCAGCAGCAACCACAGCCTCCCAGACACTGTTCAGAGAGGTGTACTGTTTTCCCTCCTTGTAAATCTCACATTTGATGATGGACCACAGGTTCTCAATGGGGTTCAGATCAGGTGAACAAGGAGGCCATGTCATTAGATTTTCTTCTTTTATACCCTTTCTTGCCAGCCACGCTGTGGAGTACTTGGACGCGTGTGATGGAGCATTGTCCTGCATGAAAATCATGTTTTTCTTGAAGGATGCAGACTTCTTCCTGTACCACTGCTTGAAGAAGGTGTCTTCCAGAAACTGGCAGTAGGACTGGGAGTTGAGCTTGACTCCATCCTCAACCCGAAAAGGCCCCACAAGCTCATCTTTGATGATACCAGCCCAAACCAGTACTCCACCTCCACCTTGCTGGCGTCTGAGTCGGACTGGAGCTCTCTGCCCTTTACCAATCCAGCCACAGGCCCATCCATCTGGCCCATCAAGACTCACTCTCATTTCATCAGTCCATAAAACCTTAGAAAAATCAGTCTTAAAGATATTTCTTGGCCCAGTCTTGACGTTTCAGCTTGTGTGTCTTGTTCAGTAGTGGTCGTCTTTCAGCCTTTCTTACCTTGGCCATGTCTCTGAGTATTGCACACCTTGTGCTTTTGGGCACTCCAGTGATGTTGCAGCTCTGAAATATGGCCAAACTGGTGGCAAGTGGCATCTTGGCAGCTGCACGCTTGACTTTTCTCAGTTCATGGGCAGTTATTTTGCGCCTTGGTTTTTCCACACGCTTCTTGCGACCCTGTTGACTATTTTGAATGAAACGCTTGATTGTTCGATGATCACGCTTCAGAAGCTTTGCAATTTTAAGAGTGCTGCATCCCTCTGCAAGATATCTCACTATTTCTGACTTTTCTGAGCCTGTCAAGTCCTTCTTTTGACCCATTTTGCCAAAGGAAAGGAAGTTGCCCAATAATTATGCACACCTGATATAGGGTGTTGATGTCATTAGACCACACCCCTTCTCATTACAGAGATGCACATCACCTAATATGCTTAATTGGTAGTAGGCTTTCGAGCCTATACAGCTTGGAGTAAGACAACATGCATAAAGAGGATGATGTGGTCAAAATACTGATTTGCCTAATAATTCTGCACTCCCTGTATAGATTTATTAACATTATTACATTATTGTTACCCTGAATATGTTAGTAAAGTGTACTGACTGTATAGGAAGGGAACAACTTAAAGAGACAGTCTACAATAGAATTGTTATTGTTGTAAAAGATAGATAATCCCTTTATTACCCATTCCCCAGTTTTGCACAACCAACACAGTTATATTAACATACTTTTTACCTCTGTGATTACCTTGTATCTAAGCATCTTCTGGCAGCCCCCTAATCACATAACTGTGACTATTTAAAATCTATTGAGTTGCATTTAGTACTGTGTTGTGCTAACTCTTAAATAACTTATTGGGTGTGAACACATTGTTATCTATATGGCCCACATGAACTAGCAGTCTCCTCTTGTGAGAAGAAAATACAAAAGTATGTGATTAAGAGTCTGTCAATAAAGCCTTTGAAACAGGCAGAAATTTAGAGCTTATAAAGTATAATAATGTAACAATGTTGTTTGTGCAAAGCTGGGGAATGGGCAGTAAAGGCATTTTCTATCTTAAAACAATTTTTGTGTAGACTGTCCCTTTAAAGAATTTACTTTGCTGGCCATGGTAAGTAAGGAGGGGGTTGGGTTAGATTAGGTGTATTGTTTAGAGAGTTAAACTAGAGGGGGCTGGGGTTAGGCTAGGTGTATTGTTTAACTGAAGAGGTTAGCTCCTGGATTGATGCAGATGTGATAAGAAGTGTGATGTCTCAAGGAGGAGGGGGTGAGGGTTATATAACAGGCTGTACACAGTAACTGAGCAGAAAACTAATTTTGTCCCTTTTTGCTTACAGATTTTCCAGCTGAATTACGAAGATGACCACCAGAACAGAAACATACCTAGGAAGTACTTGGATAGAGAGAACATGTGGAGTGGCAGTGCAGGATGGGAGGAATAGAGGGCAAGAAAAAAGAGGAGACCCACAGAAGGAGCAGGGGGACTGATTATCAGATAGTGGTCCTTCCTGAGCTGGTAGGAAATGCAGTACATACTAATAATTAGGTAATGGATTATATTCCAGTCCCCACTGGGTCCCTTCCCCCTGTGTCTCCCTCACATTATTGCAGATTGTAGTATCGCCGGTTCTAATTCTGCCTGCTCCCCCTCCTATATGCCTCTTGGCACAAATAACATCTCAGGATGTTTCTCTCTTGGAAATACCCTTTAGTCTTGGAGGCCCTGTGGCATCGGTTTGTAGCTTGGCAGAGCGGGCAGAATAGGCACAAGCATAGGTTCTGGTTGTGATTTAGAGCATTTTCCTGGTTGTAATAGAGGTTTGTTGCTAAATTCACCGCTATTATTGTCTTCTCTGTTAGCTCGTGGGGCCGCCCCCTCACGCAAGCCGATTTGTTGGGAACACACTTTAATTATGTCAAAGTGCTTGGGGGGGTTGCGGTCGGCACCACATCGACTAGTGTGAGAGCAGCCATCTTGTGGGCAGTATTTTGTTACCACCGATAGCCATTCCTCTGAGATGGCTGCACGGGCAGCTGGGAGTGGTGCCCCAGGTTATGTAGCTACATCTGGGCTAAGGATGGATCTGGATAGGGATAATAGCACTAATGGGGCATTAAGATACACAGCAAGGGAAAAAAGGGAGTGGTGAGGGGCCATAGAATAATATCTTATGTGGCCCCTCCCTGTGAGGAATATCTTTTTATGTATGGGGAACAAACTAATAATAATCATAGATATGATAATAGAGCAATAAATACAATACATCATCAGTACACTAGGGGGTCTCCTTATATCAGGCAGTGAAATCACCTGAGGTCAATAAGTATTTATGGGAAAATGAGGGTCATCTATATGTTAGGGTTTATGAATTAGCCAGTAATGTACCTGATTCTCCTAAAAATAAAAATGCTGTGAATAACATGTCTTATCCACAGGTTGATAAACAGACTGATTCGAGAATCGTGGTCAATAGAATACAGAGGGATCAGCGGACAGAGGAGATGCAGGATCAAGTAGCAGGGAAGGAGCAGGAACAGCCTGACAACAGCAAGGAAGGAATGGGAGAGGAACAGAGGAGCAAGGAAAAAGGGGTTCAGAAGAATTAAAAGCCCAAATAAGAAAATCCTTAAAATAGTGCAAAAAATTATGCTAAGCAGGATTATAGTGGGTCTCACAAGGATTCAGACTCTGAGGATAGTGATGGGGTAATGGGACAGATAATGAGACGAATGGTACAAAACTAGTCCCACTTTCATCACATTTGAAAGCAAAAGAAGGTTTCTTGACTTCTTTAACATAACTAGGGAGGCTGTTGCAATTAAATCAAGAGGGGAAGGCGCTAAGGGTAAGAAAAAGATTTATTTTGCTGAATAGATAAAAAGGTTTGCGATTTATGCTGTGTGTTATTTTAGATTCTCATCCAGTGGACATGATGAGATATTTGCATTTACTTGCTAACTGTTACATGACCTATGGGGGGTTTTCTTGGAAAGAATATGATGAAGCGTTTAGAAGGGGTAGCGTGGCGACAGGTGGCAAGGGTAGAAAAGATTTTGAGGTAAAAATCATTGATATGTGGTCACGCTTGATTAAGCTGGTGGAATTTTAGGGGTCTGGAAATGCTCTAGTGATAAGAGGGGGTAAATATGAGATGAAGGATTGTTGGGAATTTAATGACAAGTGTTGTGACAGGTTATCTTGCAAATACAAAACACTGCGCTGGTAAACCAGAACACCATTGAAAATAAATACCGTATTGTCCCGAGTATAGGCCGCACTTTTTTTTTCCCTTAAAATAAGTCTTTAAACTAGGGGTGCGGCCTACAATCGGGCTTTTGCACAAAACGCCATAAAAGTACTGGTATATGGTAAGTACCTTGAACGGTCCGTGTTGAGGTTGGGCGGAAGTGCTGTTTTGTTTCAGGAAGGAGTTAGGGCACACACTGGGCTTCCTGGAGACTCTTATGGCCGCCACCGACCCCACACTCAAAGCTGCACTCAGGAGCAGCAATTTAACCAGATCTGGGACACAGCCCGACAGGAGAGATCCTGAGCCACCACACCAGCACAAGCGCTTGGGAGTTAAATCCCCTGATTGCCGAGCAGAGAGTTAGTGACGTCACGCTGATCTGACAGCTTGGAGTCGTCAACCTAAGAGGTCCCAAGAGAAGCCGATGCTGGTGAGAGCCTGTCAGAGGGACAGCTATCAGCTAGAGGGACAGTTGTCACCTATCCTGTACTGTGGGAGAGGTTGCCGATCGGAGAGTCAGTGGATGTCACAGCGGGTCCGACAGCTCTGAACTGTTAACCGCGGGGTTACCTAGAGAAGCTGATGCTGGTGAGAGCCTGTCAGAGGGACAACGGTCACT